>NC_092210.1:17563749-17576239 GCF_043381705.1 Parasteatoda tepidariorum | reverse complement strand
ATTACAGCACGTGTGTCTTTTTTAATAACAATATCTTTACTTGATTTCATTGTGAAGCGTCATGTTTTTAGAGAGACACGGTGTTGGGTGTACTCTATTGAATGGCAAAAACGAGGATTGCCTCAGGCACACATTCTAATTTGGCTTATTGAAAAAAAACCACCTTCTAAAACTGATCAGATATCAGCAGAAATTCTTGATGTCACCATAGATCCAGTCTTATTTCAGATCATTGTCCAAAATATGTTTCATGCTCCGTGTGCATCACCATACATGTCTGTTTGAAAATGCACTAATGATATCCTAGAGAATTAACTGCTTTTTTTCACCATTAAATAAAATTTGCATTTCAAATCATAATCGCAAATGTCATTTACACACTTAAATACAAAATTCAAATTCAAATTGAAAGCGTTGCAACGCACGCAGGGTACAGCTAGTATATATATAATACTAAACATCTTCAGTTTCAATAGTGTAACAAATAAAGACCTTTTAACGAAAAATAATATCCCATCTGTTCATGAAGAAATTTTATAGCGAAGATGGAGATGGCTCGGCCATATACTTGGAACACATAGAAACAATCTTGCAAATGTTGCAAGCTCATGGGCGCCAGACGGAAAGAGAAAAAAGAGGGAGACCAAGACTAACACGGCAAAGATGCATTAAGGAAGATCTAGGTAGAGCAGGATTAACTGAATGGGAAGAAGCGCATTGCCTAGCCAAAGACAGGAGTGTGTGGAGAAAAAGCAGGGGTCTATCCAGACATTTTGCGAAAGGTTCGTTTTTATAAAATTGTGAAAAAATTACTCGAAATTTGTGAATGTAAAATAAACGTTAAGTCACATGCTTTCAACCAGGGTCCTGCTTTTGTGAATTTGTGCAAGTAGGATCCTGTTATTGCAAAAAACTTTTTCAATGAGTTTTTAATTTGTAAAGAGATACAAGATTATGCTCAACACTGTAAAATTGTAATTAAAAAAATTTAATTCCAAAAAATAAACAGCAATTGCTGCTACTAAATTAGAGATGTAACTTACAAATATTTGGTATCTGAACGCAGAATATTCATTTCGGACGAATAAAGGAAGAATCGTCTGCTGAAGACAGAACTTACATCTGTCTTTCTTTCACCCGACACCCCTGGGAAGGGGAGTGGGGTGAAAGAAACAATAATGAAGATAAACAAATTTATGAAGGGTCCGATTAAAAGATAAAAACGAATCCATCACAAAATAATTTAAGTAAAAATATTTTGTGAAGGGTCCGTTTTTATGAAAAGATATTTTGTGAAGGGTAACGTACCCAAATTTTTTCTAAACAAAAAAGACTCGAGGCCTTATGTGCCAGTTAGGCACGAAGAGGATAAATATGTAAGTAAGAATGATTGGATCATTACGTTCTAGGACTCAATCTTAATGTTTCGAGGAGGTGATATGCTTATTAATTAGTGTATGCTTATTAATTAGTGCATACGATATTTTAAGTTACGAAATCAGACACAAAAACATACTTTATCTGGATAAACATACCTTTCTTTCGACGAATTCGGATTTCTGAGCTCCAAAATATAGGGGGACAATCTGGGAAATTAGAGTCCCTATAGTTTGTCAGGAAATCGATCCAAAGTTTGGACCCCTTAATGATAATTTTACCTTTTTGCGTAATTCGTCATATATCGAGAACTTTTTAAGCAGATTGAAAAAAATTTGCACGCAATTATAAAATTCGTTTATCCAAAGATAATTCCACGTAAACTGAGAGTAGTAAAAACAACAGGGTCGAATTATAGCATTGGCTTGGTCGATTACTGATCTCGGCTTCCCCCGGCTACAGTGTATAAAAATATCCAAGAAAAATACATCGGAAGTAAAGTTCTTATCATCAAGCTAACCGTGGAAGGTCTAAGAGGAAAGTAAAGCGAGTTTACCTCAATGTTTGATCCAAGAAATCCTTTGTTTTCTGTTAGGTTTTAAACTAACTATTTAAATACTTCACAGATGTAAAATAGCTATATCGGCAGTTAAATGGCAACAATTAATTCAAAATAAAATCGCCGTTTAAAAATTTAACCTATAGTAACAAAACACCTTTTAATATTAATTAGGATACATTTTGAAGGACAGATTAAATAGTCACCCGCTTGCTTGTTTTCGGAATTCTGAAGTAAAGAGAGAAGAAAAAAATCCTCTTAGAAGCACTACTCTCATTTTTGACGATTCAGCAAACTTTGAATTGTATAATTTGTTATTTCTGAGAATTATGTTCGACAAATCGAGAACTTCTAAATATTTGACGAAACTGTTTCCTCACTGAAGTTATCTGATCTCTTATATTCTACTTATATATTTTTTATTTAATAACTGTCGTTGAGCAGGTGACCCAATTCCGGGATTACGACTACCAATGTTCAACTCCGTATCCTTGTAATTTTGATCCCAAACCAAAAGACAAGAAAGGTCCTGGATCAGTACCCCAAGAGGTATTGATTTGTTATGGGAACATGGAGGACTTTGGGACCCGACAGATTTAACGCACATCAGTCTCCATTTAGTACACGGGGGGGGGGAGTTTTCGGCAGGCGGGGATCGAACTCACGATCTCTTCGACGTGGGCCCAGTGTCCTACCAACCAGACTATCCTGGCATAATTTACTTTTATAGTAAATATACGGAAAAAATGTTCTATATCTAGATTAATGTGATTTGAAGGGCAATAACAGTTTCCTTTTCATCCATTATAACGTCACGACCAGTTCTCAAACATTTTTTTTTAACGATTTACGATTTGTAAAATCGTAGGCACTGTATAAAGGGGTGGCAGTGTTCTCACGTGAGCAACACATATAACGGGTTCGATTCTTGGTACTAACCGAGAACTCAATTAACACACACTACTTTTCTTTTATGTTATTTTGTCTAAGCAACCTGGTTAATTAATATGTAGCATTGAGTTAAGCAAAATGCTTTTCACGAAATTTATGATGTGCTCAAACAAGTGAAGATAGCAATTTCCTAAATTTAAGTAAAATTTCAAAGGAATCGACAAAATTTAATAAAATCTGATTTCCCAATTCTAATAGCGAACATTTTACCTATTTTTAAATTTTAATTTTCAACTCCGGTGTCCTATTCAAATCGCATGAGCTGTAGCATCGATTCTAGGGTTAAAAGAATCTTACCTGGTAAATCAGGACATAAGTTGTTGACACCACCACGAGCTGGAACTAGGTAAGCCACTGAACCTGATATGTTTTGTGTTATTGTTAACTCGGGCATGAATAATTTGCCCACATCACCGGATAGCCATTGTAAGGAATGGTTTTTGAGCTTAGCCATTTCTTCAATCGATGCTTTCTCGTAGGTTAGGAATTCCCATTCGTCCGATAATAAACTAAATGTTAAAAAAAGCGTCGAAACACCACTCAAAATGACTGTAAGGCAGACAAATATACACGTAAAAATAACCATTGTGCCATTTGGAAAGATTTGTTCATATTTATGTTAATTTATGCTATTAAATTAAAAATATATAATTTTTTTGTTGTTGCAATTCTGATTGAATTTTGGCGTTTTATTTGTCAGTAGGATGGAACAATTTATTTATGTTTAAAATGTATTTACAATAATGAGTTCTAAAAATTTCAGTTTTCTTGCAAATTTTGTAAGATTTTTCAGGTCGATTTGCTGAAATGTTCGAATGATTTCTTTAAATTTTAAATTATTTTATAATTATGAGTTAAAAATAGAAGATGCTTAATAAAGTTAAATGAATTTTAGGTGTCATGTGCTAAGAATTTTATACATTATAACATTTAAAATTAATAAAGTTCTTTATTAATTTAAAATTAATAAAATATAACAAGTAAATAGTTCGAAAAATGCGAGTTTAATGAAGAGATTTATTGAATTTCGACATAAAGCTTAAGAGTTAAATGAAAAAAAAATTGAAAGATTGTTATTAAATTTTGAATTTCCCTTAAAACATTTTATAGCATATTTAAACTGTGCCATTGCTTTTAGTAACTTTGGAACATTAAAAATTTAAAAACTGAAATTTTGAATTGAATATGTATTTTTAAAATTAAGTGCGATTTCTGATAAATTTCTAGACTCATTATACTATTCGACGCTTTTTTAACAATTATAAATCAAACGAATTTCACTGTTGAAAATCAGCGGGATTCTGCTCCACAATCTAAAAAAGAAAGTGACAAATGAACATAATTAATGTACATACAGTGCGCAAAATAAAAAACGGACCACCCTAAATAATTTTTGATCGATTAATTGGATCTTCACGTTCTAGGATTCAATCCTAGTGGTTTGAGGGGGTAATCTCAAATATGCTAATTAATTAGAATATTTGAGATCGTTTAAGTTACAAACGATAGTTTAAGTTGCAGACGATAGTTTAAGTTACAAAATCAGCCAGAAGACCAAACTTTCTCTGAATAAACATACTTTTTTCTCGATAAATTCGAATTTCTGACTCTCAAAATATAGGGGGTAGCCGCTACCTGGGAATCATGGACCCAATAGTTTGGTCAGAAGAGAGACCCAAAGTTTGGGCCCCTCAATGTTAATTTTTCTTTTTGCTAATTTCGCCATATCTCGAGAAATTTTTGCATACAATTAAAAAATTCGTTTATCAAAAGATAATTCCATGCAAAAACTAACATTTAGTAAATATTTATTATTTAATTTAATTACAGTAAAAGAAAAATTTAAATTGTAAAGTATACAGTTTTTTACATCACTTTAAAAATACAAAATTTGAGTGAAATCGGTCGAATAGTTATTGAAAAATCAATTTTTAAAAATACGACTTTCTTTAAAATTCAATTTCTCAGAAACTATTCTACCGCCTTCACTCAAAATTTGCATTTTCGGACGAAAAAATTATATTCTTTAAAAAGATACAAAAAATTGTGTAACTTGCAATTCAAAAATAATAAATATTTACAAAAAGTTCCTTTTTGCATGAATTTATCTTTGGATAAACAAATTTTATAATCGTGTGCAAAAATTTTTCGAACTACTTAAAAAATTCTCGAATATCACTCTCCTGACCTAACTATTGGGACCATATATCCCAGATTGCGGCCACCCCCGTATATTTTAGAGCTCAGAGATCCGAATCCATCGGAAAAAAGGTATGTTTATTCAGAGAAATTCACCATAGCGGGCCAAACTTTCTTCCTTAAATGTTTTGCTAGTAAGCCCACTTTTTTTGGAAAGTGAGTTTTTTAAATTTATATTTTTCACTTCAACGCCAAAACAATTGTCAATAATTTTTATCTCAACAAAACTTCCAAGCCAATGAAGCCATATTAACTCAAGAATTCAACTTTAAACCGTTCACTGCACACAAATTGATTCCCCAATCTTTTTAAAATATCTTTAAATGTCAAACCACCTTGTTCAATCCTAGTTTCTGGTATTTTTAATAAATTTAAAAAAGTAATATAAAAGAGATTAAAACCACTAAACGAGAACACTTTTCTACATAAAAATTTATATTATAAAAGCAATTTTAAAAATAATGTACTTTTATTTAATCGCGCTTTCCACTTTTCATTTTATGGAGTTTATCAACTTACACATTGAATGACTCATATAATTTAGCAAAATTAACTTGATATTTAAGGTATCCGACTACCTTAAAAAGAGGATTTTCACAAAAAATCACTTTTTTATTTTATTGCTTTATAATAATGCCCAATTTTTCTAGTTTTAAAAACTGTTTTGTTTTTGAATGCACGTCAAGCAGAACTTTAGTTATAGCTATTTTAGTAACAGATGACAGCTGGTCAACTTACCGGAAATTACAAAAANTTGTCCCGAAGGTAGTCGGATACCTTAAATTTAACTGCATTCAAAGCAAGGTCAAAAAATGTAACGTTTTACTCTTTATGAATACAATAGTGCTCGATAAACCTGTTAAATACTTCTGAATTTATTAACAAACTCACTATTTTTATTAATCAAATTATCTCTTTAAGAGTTCGAATTTCAATAAATGATATTTTGTCAAAGGAATTTTGCATTTTTATGACATATAAGCGGGATGTAGAAATTTAAATCACAATTAAAATAAATTTACATCATTTATGAAAAATTACATGTTTTAATAAAACGATTTTGTGTAGATTAAAATAGTTATAGAATTTTCTTAATTCAAATTTTAAGATATTATTTATAGAAAAAAAACTGCTTTTATATATTTTATTTAGGAAGCTTATTAGTAGAATATTCCATTGAAATTGAAACTTTTTATAAATTGTAGAGAGTTAAAAGCAGAAATTGAAAATACCTCTTTTTTTTAAAATAACATTTAATACCATAATTGGCATGCTGTTCTGAACACTTTTTTTAAAGTAATTTTTACATCAGAAAAAAACTAAATAAACATAAGAAATGTTTCATTCTTAAACGAAGAAGTTGCATTCATTGGTAATTTATAGATGCTGCAAATATACAACAAAACATGTGACAAATAATTAAACATATAAATTTTACGTTTCAAGTAAATCTTCACTTGTAATCTCGTTTAAAAATAATCAATTCAATACAACAAACTTAAAATTAAGATTTCAATTTTTTATAAAAAAATTCCGGTAAAACCAGTTTTCTTTTTTACAATCCTGGTTTTATTAAAACTCTATTTTTGAGTCGGTAGGTTAGATTTCTTACAGTTCTAATGTAACGATCTTATTAAAATTCCGCACAATTCTTCTAGCTAGAGAGAATTGATTAAATACTGAGCTATTTTTTTTTCTTTGAGTGCAACCTACTATTACTGCTCTTACTACGAGATTTCGTGCTTAGTTAAATGTTTGTAATATTATTATTTTTGCAATAAATGTTTTACGACAATAGTTTATCTTTTAAACAGCTTCATAGCCTAATCATTATAGAAGTTGTCTAATTGAGTAATCCCTGTCTTAGCAAATAGTCGCCGTCATATTGCAATGCACCAGGCTAATCGGAAAGGCCCCAGCATTTTCTACATAGCTTGAAACTTTTTAGGGTATTTAAAATTAGCTCACTTCACTTTAGGCTTATTAGAAAATTTATCATTCTTTTCTTAATTAGCGCAATTCATTTTAGATAGTTTACAATAAGCTCAGAAATTGCTTATTTTATATAATCTTGAAGGTTTAATGCTATAAGTCTAAGCAAATTCAGTCTGAGTAATTCTTCTCATTATTTCCAAATTAGCCTAAAGGAATATTGGCTAAATGTAGTAAGCCTAAAAGTATCAGACACATAAGAAAATACTTGAGAATTTTTTTTCCATGGGGCATTGTAAAAAGGCGGCAGGGGCATTTTTAAAGCTCTGAATTTTCCAACTAGTCTATGACATAGATAAGTGCGGGATCGACATGGCCAGAGCTTAGACATTTAAGTCATATTTTGAGCTTAGTTCACCAGAGTTAGGTATACAAACTTACAAAACAGATATTCAGATAGTACGAACGGAATACTTATAAAATACATACGGAGTACTCATTTTGAAATTATGACAAGTCACAAAAAGTGATTTTCAAAATTAATAATAAAAAATAAAAAACGGCACATTTTATAAATAAATAATAGTGAAACTTGAACTGCGTTTTTACTGCAAATTTAATTTTACAACTTCACGTAAATATTAATTTGCAGTTAAATTATAAAAACATGTTATAAAATCATGGTTTTGTTTTGAAATAATATTTCAAAAACCTCTCAATTAAGGAAATTTTGCTACCACTCATTTATTCTCATATTATTCCACAGGTTTGATCCCGTAGTGGACATGATTGTAAAGACACGGTTCCCAGTAGCACACCGAAGTCAAGCATTACTAGTTGCGGTCAATAAGCGGGTGGATGACCATTTTGATCAGCCTGCGTAGGGACCAAGGATGTGTGGCATCGGTCCTTGTTAAACTGTTCTACCGTAAAGTGCTCGACTTCACGCGTAGGTCGGCGGGCTACCAAAGCAGGGGAGTCATCCCCTCTGCAGAGGATCAAAATTGTGATGGTATGTCTTCGGATCATCCTCAGAGATGTTTCCCAGACCGTCGCCAATATCCCATTGTGCAGCTTTAGTCTCACGTAAATAAAGTACCCACCTATCTACCAAATGTTTGAGAAATTCATTTTAAAATACTTATAAAGCTAGGAAAGTTTTCATTAACGTTCACTTAAAATACCAATCTGAAAGTATTTACGTTTAGATACACTGGCTTTCTATCACCACCATTAATTTAGATTTTGAAAATCTTAAACCAAAAAGTTCACTTATTAGGAAGAAAAAACTAAACCGTTATCAAAATCTGTCGAATCGCAATTAAGGAAAACGGCATTAAAAGCATTAAATCGCTATATGAAACGTGAGGTGGTTAAGAAAAATAATTTTTCCCTATCTGTTTTCACCGGCATTATCCTAAATACCGATCACTCGCAAAAGTACCGATAAGTGGCCCAAAAAAAGACAATCTCAATAAAATTTAAATTTTTTAATATAACGAAATATTAATATTCAACGCTTATAAGCAAAAAATGAAAAGATAAATTTAATTCAAAGATAAATATTAAAACTTAGAAAACTATTTCTTAAAATCTGTAATTTATGAATTATGAATTTATGTTTATGAATTCGCCTGCCCCAAATTTTTCTCTCTCCTTTTTTTCCGCTTTGAAATACAATTTTTAATAGGATAAGAACAAGAAAAGTAGTTAGTGGTAGTAGTTAGTAGGAGTTATATATAGGAAAAAGTAGTTAGTTATAACAACTTATTATTTCTTTTCATCATAACCACATTCTATTCTTCAAAAACCAATTATATTATTATTTTATTATGTTGCAAATACCACTTTACCAGACTTGATGCTATATTACAAAAAAAAACTTCTTTAGTCTTTTTTTTTAATTTTCTTTAATGGATATCAACTTATCCACATGGTTTAGGTTTTTCAAACACCTGTCATTTTATAGATACTGGCACGTTACAATTAATTATGACGTTAGTTATTATTTATCTAGATTCCCCAGTTTAAGACATACGTATAAAATTGAATAAGTAAAAAAACCGAAAAGGCGTTTGAGTGAAAAAATATTAGCCACCAGCTCCTAAATCACAGATAACACTGTCTTGCTCGGTTACAGCGTGTTAACTAATAAATTAGTATTAAAACTAAACACTCAAGTGGAAACTTCATCGGTTTTTTTCGTTCCTGTTCATTAAATTTATTGCTTATTCTTAAGTTTCATGAGAATAAAATAACTAGCATTTTTATATAAAACTGACTAATTACAATTTAATAAATTTGATATCTGTCACTTTATTAGTTACAAAATATTGCACTCTTATTAAACTGTAAAAAACTAAATTTAGAACGAGACTTTAATATTAATTTATTTATTTGCAATTAATAGAACAAAAAAAAATTTTAGATTGTTTGTTGAAAATTTGAAAACAAATTTCACATGTTTCTTTCTTTTTTTTAAAAAAAAAAGATAAAAAAAAANAAAAAAAAAAAAAAAAAAAAAAAAAAAAAAGCATATCGTTTGCATTCTGAACATTCATAGAATAAATTATTCTAAGAACTTTCATACATATCATGTACTCCAAATTCAAAAATATAAACAAATTTAAGGATAAAATACATACTTAAATTTGATTTTAAAATAATAAACAAAAATCTCGGAAAACTTTTCGTATAATTATTTTAAATTAATAAATTGTACTAAGAGAATATTTAAATGCATTACCTCGTCAAGACTATCGTTTGCAGTTGTCTGAAAAAATAGTAGAAATGCACGTTTTCCAAACAGAGAAGAACTCTAAGCTCCGCTGTCAGGTAGATGTATTTAACTGAGAAGCTGCTTTCCCACAATGCACCTCTCTCGTAACGACTTATTTAAGCTTCAGAACTTTTCTCGTTCCATTGTTCCTCGGACCACAAGCACATGCCTTCGCACTTATTTGTGTTCTGGACATTAATAGCCATGTACGCAAATTGCTTTTCGAACTCCCTTAATAGATTAAGAGGATAAAAGTGGCAAAAGAATCAAAAATCGCAAGGGAATTGTACTAAATCGGGGAAGAAGTTTTTAAATTACTCTTCTCGAAACTTTTCATACGTGTATTAAATTACTTTTTGGTTTGTTTTAAGCAATAACAATTCAGTTAATGCACGTAGAAACTATTTACGAGCTTAGAAAAAAGTGTGGTTAAATATACAATCGATATCTTCGTTCTATAACCGCGTGAGTCGTCGAAGTAACAAAGGATGTTACGTTTTTAAATAATTTACTAATGAGTCAGAAAGTAACATGCATGGATAGTGGCTGAGAAATTAACTTTTGTCTGTTATGTATTGAATGTTAATTGGATACTATTTTTATATGTCTTGCCTACACAAAGAAAACTAATTTGGTGATAGTAGAGCACGTAGGGCCAATTTAGAAAAGTTCTTACAAACTAATAAATTTTTTTAGGTTTCAATCGTTCGATTAACTATATTACACAATAGATTTTAACTAACAGCATAAGATTAAGATAATTTTATTGATTTGTCCGTTTTTACTTCTATTTTAAATATTTTTGATCGTTTTAATGAAGCACTGAATTTTTTATTTTCCGTTGTCAACGAACTGCAAAAAGAGCGCAAACTTTCATAAACATTTGTAAACTTTTATTTTTTTCGTTGAAGAGTTAGGACTCTGCAGGGAAAACATTCCAGGACTTAAAGACTAGAATTTTCCAATTAAAGAAAACAATAGCGCTTAAAGAGTAAATATGAAATGCATCAAAATCAATTTTATAATGGAGTTAATTTTTTTGTGTGCTTAATTTAATTATTTTATAGAAGAAGAAGAATGGAAACCATCCCTAAATTGTTTGAAATAGATTCTTTTAAATTTGTATCTGTAAAATTTTTTACTTATCTAGGATCAGAAATAAACTATCAAAATGACATTAATCCTGAAATCAGAAAAAGAATAATCGCTGCCAATCGCTGATTCTATGGTTTAAGATCATTATTAAAATCTCACTTAATAAAAAGAAAGACGAAGATGTTACTTTATAAGATATTAATCAAGTCAGTTTTGACTTATGCTTCAGAGACATGGACTGCAACAAAAAGGGAAGAGAAGTTATTAGCAACCTTCGAAAGGAACGTCCTACGAACCATCTTTGGCGCTATCCTCGATAACAACAACTGGAGAAAAAGATATAATTTTGAAATATATAAGATCTTAAATAGTGATGATATCATTAAATCTATTAAACTAAGTAGAATGAGATGGGCCGGGCATGTAGTGAGAATGAGCCCAGAACGAACAGCATTAAGAGTCAATGCAACCCCCTCCAACAAAAGGCCAAGGGGAAGGCCCAAAAAGAGATGGAAAGACTGTGTAGATGAGGATTTTACCATCCTAAAAGTAAAGAACTGGAAATCAATTGCTGGGAGAAGGGCAGAATAGGAAAAGCTTCTGAGGAACGCCCTGGCTCACAATGAGCTGTCGTGCCAATGCTGCTAATGATAGAAGAAACTAGCTGCCTGCGGCTACCGGATGGTTCGCCTATACAAACTCACCGCTTCAAGGCACCACGATTGTTTTTGCAACCTTCGACAGCATTTCGCAAAATCCTCGGCATTAGTTTTTTTTAAAGAAATAGGAGAGTTCGAATTTTTTTCAAATTTGCCTGATGTGGCCAATAGGTCCGTCCAAACACAGTCATTTCGAAGTTCCGCATAATTGACCACCTGCATACAGCGGCGTAGTTTTGGGGAACAAAACCCCCCTCCGAAATTACCAGATTAATAAAATAACTCCTTCTCAAAAGTTGTAATATTGTCTGACTCAAATGCTGCACTTCAAGCAATTAATGCTCCCACCCTTACGAAAATTTAAGGTTGATTTGAGGTATTAAGGTTGATTTGAGGTATATTTAAGGTTGCTGTAATTAAAGTGTACGAGGTTGTTTTATATATACTTCAGCTTATTTTGAGGTTGTTTAAAATCAACTTCAAATCAACCAGGCTGATGAGGTGATTTTCAAGGTATACCAGGTTGATTTTCTGACACTTGTGACAAAAGAGGTATTTTGGAGGTATAAAATTTTTTACCTTATTTGAACTAAAGAGAGTGAGGTATTTATTGAGGTATATGAAGTCATTTTATTTATACCTAAGCTTATTTTGAGGCTGTTTTAAATTCACTTCAAATCAACCAGACTGATAAGGTGATTTTTAAGGTATACGAGGTTGTTTTTCTTACACTTGTATCAAAAGAGGTATTTTATGAGGTATAAAAAAATCAACCTTATTTCAACTAACGAGAGTGAGGTATTTACGAGGTATAAAAAAATATACCTTATTTCAACTAAAGAGAGTGAAGTATTTATTGAGATGTATGAAGTCATTTTATTTATACCTAAGCTTGTTTTAAGGTTGTTTAAAGTACACTTCATATTAACTAGCTCACTT
>NC_092210.1:17490375-17561549 GCF_043381705.1 Parasteatoda tepidariorum | reverse complement strand
TATACCTCTACAAGCATAAAATTATATACCTGAGGTTGAAAAATAATTACCTGAGGTAGAACAAAATACACCTGAGGTTGATTTATAACAACCAGAAGTGTAAAACGACACACCACAGGTTGATAAATATATATCTCTACAAGCATAAAATTATGTACCTGAGGTGGAAAAATAATTACCTGAGGTATATACACCTGAAGTAGAACAAAATACACCTGAAGTGTAAAATGACACACCATAGGATGAAAAATATATACCTCTACAAGCGTAAAATTATATACCTGAGGTTGAAAAATAATTACCTGAAGTCGAACAAAATACACCTGAGGTAGATTTATAATAACTTGAAGTGTAAAATGACACACCTTAGGTTGTTAAATAAATACTTCCACAAGTGTAAAAAAATATACTTTAGGCTGATAAGTAATAGCCTAAGGTTGAAAATGAAGCACTTTAAAGTAGTAAATATCTACCTCTCCACAGATGCAAAATTAAACACCTCAGTTTAAAACATGTATACCTCTGGAGGTATATTTTGAGGTATTCATTTGCACCCTTTTCAACCTTAACGACGTATTTAAATAACAACCTACTTTATACCTTTAAAATATACCTCGTTTATACCTCGATTTTTTCATGAGGGCAGCCTCTCTCGAACTTTAACCATCGATAATTGCTCAAATCTCCTCAAATAGTTTGCCAGTAATAGCAAGATAGTGGCTCTTCAGTGGATTCCGGCCCACTGTGGAATCCAGGGAAACGAGGTAGCCGATCTCCTGGCAAAAAAGGGGACCTCTGTCCTACAAAGATCTAATTCCAGACTCCCTTTCCATAATATCAAAAGTCTCATGAAGAACATCTTCAGAGCCTCTTTCTCACGGGGAACTCAAAAATCGTAATTCTAATAAACCATGGCTTAAACAGATTCTCTATGTCCCTCAGTGACCTAGGATGAAATCTGTCGCCATGTTTCGTCTGATAACTAGCCCCGATTGCCTGAAAAAACATCTATGTCGCATCAACGTGGTTCATGATCCCTTTTGTACATTATGCAACCTCCACGGGGTAATGGACTTGTCTCACCTGTCTAGGTGCCCTGCTCTCCCTCGGAAATCTATCTGGTAACGCTACTGGATTGCTCGCTCTAATTTATAGATTTACTGTTATCTGTTTGATGTTCAATTGTCTTTTAATGTGCCATTGGAAATTTAAAAAAAGATTAATAATATATACATATATATATAACCCCTCTCGAACATACATTTAAAACTACTCCACGAATTCACTTCTTCGCGATTTATGGCTCAAAAGGTGGAATTGGGTATGTTGTACAAAACACCTCGAGATAATTCATGGAAACATGCTATTTACATGCAAGGCAATTAGGGGATGATAGCATTATTGACAGTATTGTTAGACAACGTTTTTGTCTCAAATTTGGATCATGCTTTATCAGATAAAAAGAAAAACGCGTAAAGTTTTCTTTTGCTACTTGTAATTTTCAAAATAAACAGGGTTAATTATTCTAATATTGAAGGAATTTTACTAAATGAAACTTCATTAGTTTTTCTATTCAACTGATAATAATCCGAATTTGAGACTTCTATCTTGTTAAAAAAAAAGTGATTTATCAGTGTATAGTGATTAACTGCGAATTAGACTAATTACTTCCTAATTATAAATACCGAAATGAAAATTGCTTCTAAATTTTTCTATTTATCTCATGAAGAACACATGGTTCAAATTTGAGCCCTCTATTTCCTTAAAAATGCGATATACAACATTATTGTCGATTAGGCTAATTACCCCAATAATTACAAAATATCGAGATGAAACTTTTTTAAAAAATTTTCTGCTTATTTCATTAAGAACCTATGATCCAAAATTTAGCCTACTTTATGGGGAATGACTGATTGAAGACTTTGCCTTTTACATGAAAACAATACAGTAGGACATATAAGATAACGAAACTACTGTAGTCGCTACGTAATGCGCTACTTAAAAAAAAAAACGAAGCAATGTAGTGAGTAGTGCGATACAAAAAACGAGTAGTTTGTAGCGATTCTTGGCAACTACTTAACGAGAGCTTAGTTAAGTTATGGATCTATTTCAACCTAGGCTATGTAAAGAAACAAGGCTAAACCACAACGAGTTTTTCGAATCTTATTGGTGCAAATCTTATAGATGAGCCCAATAGAGAAACATGTTTTGATTTTAAAATATCAGTATACAGTGCTCAAAATAAAAAAAGGACCATCCTAAATAACTTTTGATCAAAGGATAGGATCTTCACGTTTTAAAACTCAATCTTATTGGTTCAAGGGGGTTGACTTCAAATATGCTAATTAATTAGAGCAGAAGATATTTTAAGTTATGAAATCAGACATAATAACTTAGTTTCGCTGAATAAATATATCTTTTTTTCGACGGATACGGATTTCTAAGTCCAAAAATATAAGGGGTAGCCGCAATCTGGGAAATATGGTTCCAATCGCTTGTCCCATACCAGGAGAACGGTTCGAAGTTTGGGCCCTTAATTTCGAATAATTATTTATTAACGTTAATTTTATTTTTTGAGTATTTCACCATAGCTCGAGAACATTTTAAGTGAATTGAATTTTTCTTCATCCTAATATAATTTCATGCAAACAATAACATTTATTATTTTTATCATTTTGTTGTTGTAGTTCATTTACGTCGCTCTGGAGCGGCACAATGGGCTATTGGCGACGGTCTGAGAAACATCCCTGAGGATGATCCGAAGACATGCCATCACAATTTTGATCCTCTGCAGATGGGATGGCACCCCCTGCTTCGGTAGCCCGACGACCTGATGGCAAAATAAATAGTTTAAATTGAATCAGCTGAATAGTTCCTGAGCAATTAAATTTTAAAAATGACATTTAAAAAAAAAAAAAACTGTAGCTCGAAGAGAGAAATCGATTGCATATTTGAAATCAGCGATACGAAAGTATATATAAATGGGGGGGGGGGACATATCATAGAACAGAAAAAAAATTTCTTTAATGTTATTTTTTTATTAGATTAACACTTTGATTTGATAATCTGATTAACTTTGGCTCATAATAATAAACGGGAAAAGTAGTTTATTAAATTTTGAATCAATGAATTCAAAAATACATACTCTAAAAGTTTACAGCAGCATTTACGCGGCCATCTGTTATATCTAAAGTTTTTGAATTTGTATATTTCAACAAAAAAATGCCATTTTAAAAAATACATCTGTAGTTTCAGAGGCAAAACTAATTTCAGAATTGAAATCCCCGCACCCGAATCGATAAAGTATTTTGTATAAATGCAATAAAAAAATCAGTTCCTTAGTGTAATTAATCAACCTACATAAAATAAAAAACGATTAGAATAAATTAGTTCATGAAAATACACAGGGTATTTCATAATGACCACCCTTAATTTACATAATTTTAGAATCTGGAAAAAAAGTGATGTAAAAAATGCATTTAGATTAATATTTGAAAAAAAAAAAACCTGTTTGAACACTAGAAGAAAAGGGAGGAGTCGAAAGATAATCATTAGAAACTCCTCTAATTTTTAACAGGTAGTTCAAACTGGTTTTGATTTTCTTTTTTTTTTTTTTAATCCCAGCTACCTCACTAGCAATTTTGAAAGTCTTATTGCTTCATATTTGTTTAAATATTAATTTGAAACTCCAAATGTTTATACTTTTTTTATTTCATTCTTGACAATGGTTTAAAAAGCATTTATTAAGAAATAAGTATTTTTAATACAGTCTTGTGTTTATATTTAACACTAAATAAATCATCCAAGCACTTTTATCCGAAATGTTTTTATTATTAAAATAAACAGCAAATCACATGCAAACTAATTGAATTACCACACATTTGGAAAAAAATTTGGAAACTAATACAATATAACTGAAGACTAGACATTTTATTTGTGAATTCAAAAGTACTTACTAGAAGAGGACACAAATTGTAGCGAATTATTTGTATGTTTTAAATTTCAACTGTTAGACAGTATAAGAAATAAGACCAGTAACGAAAATACCACACAACATGACGTATTGTAACAAAACAGAAATTTTTTAATGATTTACATTTATTTACAAGTAATGACAATATTAAATAAGACATGAGAAGTTTGTGAATAATGAAAGAATACAAACCCCAAAAATATCACACACTTATTCTTCACCTAGACATGGATTTAGAAAGCAACAAAAATTAAAAACTTACAAAGCCACAAAGTTGTTCCAATATATAAACATTAATAGTTAACTTCCTTTTTTTATAAGTGGCATTTTTAAGACATATCGATTTTTACGTATATCTTATAAAAAATGTCAACATAGATTATACCAACAATATTGGAAAACAGCTTTATTTTAAAATAACTGGAATTTTAAGTCTGGTGTAGAACACATTTGAAGAGGAAAAAAATGTGAACAAAAATAAAGAAAGCCCACAAAATTGTTCCAGTATATAAATACTAATGTATAATTAATAAAATAACCTTCTATATGATAAATTAACCTTCTTTTCGAAAGGTGGAGTTTGTTAGTTTTAACAATTAGACTATATTTCTTGTAGAAAATAACTATGTAGAGTTCCCCTATATTTAAACATAAAAAAAAACTTTAATTTAAGATGAATGAAGCTTCTTAGAACACATTTTAGAAAACAAAAGCTACACAAACGAATAGAGCCGCAAAACTGATCTAATAAATAAACTCTTATAATTTTAGATATCTCGATTTTGGCATATTTCTTATTAAAAAAAAATTCTATGTAGAGTACACCTACACTTAAACATTACAAAACAGCTTTTACTGGAATTTTAAGTCAACCATTGTTGAAGAAAAAAAGCCTACAAAGAGCACTATTAGTAAATTAACTCTTTTTTTCAAATAGTAGCATTTTTAGTAGAATCAATTTTAACATATTACTTATAAAAAACGAATATGTCGAATCCTCCAAAACTAGAACATTGGGGAACAATAATTTTACTTCGAAATGGTCTTAACCTATTTTTTAGAGAAGGCCAGGGCCCACCCAGGTGACTGGAATTTTGAGTGTCTTATAAAACATATTTTAGAAAGTCAAAAAGCTAAATAAATAAAACTCACGAAGTTGTTCCACTACATAAATTCTCTTTTTGAGTGATTTTCTTTTTCTTCTTTTTTTGATAATTTTTTTTGTACAAAATATCAATGCAGTGAGTAGAATTTACCTTAACTTTAACACTTAAAAACAGCCTGAAATTTTGAACTTAACAAAGAGCACATAAACCGCATAAGTATTTTGGCTGAGGCCAAAATTGTACAGAATTTTCCCTGTTATGTGTTACAGTATCATAGAGTAAAATGGGAGAAACTGGTTTTTGTTTTAGAAAAAGCAGCTTAAAATTCATAACTAAGGCTTATAGAGGGCAAATGTTCATAACAGTGAATACTATTTGATAAATTTAAAATTGATAATGCGATTAATTTTTCATTCTAATTCATTTCACTAGCAATGGAAAATCAATCATGAAATTTTGAAAGAAACCAACTATGGAGATAATTAAATTAATCAATAACCAAAATTCAGACTTTAAAAAGCATTTGATGGTAAAAATGTTTTTTAAAGTATTATAATCACATTCTAATCAGCATAGCTAATATTATAATCACATTCTATCACTTTCTTTAGGATTATGTTGGGTTTTTATTATATTACCATGGCAACAAAGTTTAGATATTGTGTTTGGATATACATTTCTATTTAAATAAAATTAACAACAAGATGCATACAACTGTTAATAATATTATTGCTAATATATTAACTAAATTTTAAATTTGGCGATGAATGATAACAAGTAGCTTAGTTTGAGTTTATTCTCATATGATTCAATAATAATAATAGCTGCATAATTTATTTTAATGCTCATTATATTGCGGTGGTAAAAATATTTGTACTGTGTCCATATATTTTGGTTTTCAATACATAAGTTATTGCTATTTAAAGTTATTTTGATACATTATAGCTCACATTAGTTTTACTATATTCACATTATATAGTAGTTAATTTGTTTCTATATTATTTTTTTAAATCCACTATATTGCTGATTGTAATTTTAAAATCTATGTGTAGATTTAATGCTTTTTTTCTCCTACGTTATTTCCTATAAGTTATTGCCATTTAAAGTTACCTTTGATATTATATATATAAGTTCAAAATGTAGTTAAACAAAGGAAAATTACAGAACAATGAAAAAAAGGGGAAAAAGAAAAATAATAATAAAAATAACAAAAAACTGGAAGGAAAAAAAAATTTCAGAAAAAAAGGACTAAAGTTTTTTAAAAAATCCGGAAAATAAAAGATATAATCTTTTAATCAGTTTTTATTATTGTTTTTCTTAATTCCCTTCGTGTTTTTTTTGTATTTATTTATTATGCTATATATATGTACTGTTTACATATTGAAGTATTATATTATGTTAAGCTACATTATTATTAAGTTAACATTATACATTAAAGTTACTATGATTAAACTGAAAATCAGTTTGTAATTGTAACAGAATTCAATTATTTATTAATTTAAAAAAGTATATTGCAAATTTATTACTTTTATTAAAAAAATTAATGTAATAGGGTATATTTATTGCTGTCTTGAGCAAGATAAAAATAGTATTAAGTACACACACAATGTTATAAGAAAGTGCTTCTTACAATAGGAAAAACTAAAAAAAAAGTAATATTGCTTCAACATAAAAAAAATTTGTGATTTTCACAGTGAAATGTTAAGACACAAGTTTTTTAATACACAAAAAATCAACAGCAAAATGCAGAGTTATTAGCGAATTACAATATGTTGAGTTTTCTTTTCAGATTGTATTGCTTAGCTTAAAAACCATACATTTAAATTCAATGTACACATAAAAAACATTTGTAAGAATCAAGAGTGGGGGATAGAGGCAAGTCTTCTATTTGAATTTTACACAGAATTAACGAATTAACTTATCAAAATATAATTAACAAAAATTTAAAAAAAAAAAAAATACCAACATTTTGAGGAATTAAAAATTCTTTTTCAATACAATAGAACCTTGTTACTGCAAAATAATGAAAATGCTCCAACCCATAGTTTCATTATCATATACAGATCAGCAATTAATTTCTTTTTTCTTAATTTCTTTTTCTTTAGCATTAGATAACATGTATAAAAAGAAACAAATGCATTTAACGCTNAATACAATAGAACCTTGTTACTGCAAAATAATGAAAATGCTCCAACCCATAGTTTCATTATCATATACAGATCAGCAATTAATGCCAATTAATTTCTTTTGATTAATTTAAAGAAAGAGATTTCTTTTTCTTTAGCACTAGATAACATGTATAAAAAGAAACAAATGCATTTAACGCTTCAAGAAATAGGTAAGGCAGTTATAAAATAAAATACTTTTTGAAAGAGGATCACATAATTGAAAGATTTATCTTGAAAATATTCATCAAAAAAATTATATTCTTTTTTACATATGATTTTTTAAAAATTTTTTAGCATTTATACTTTTATTAAAGATTGAGACTTAGTTCACTTCAAACTTCGAAATAGTAGTCCTAGTACTTAACATCTTTCAAAATTATATAAGTTGAGATATGTGATTTTACGGATATCAAAAAGAAAATGTTTCCAAGCACAGATTTATTTTTAACTTAATGATAGATTAATTTTTAAGGAGAATTGCCTCTAAGCTAACCCTGACTCCAGCATCTTGTGGTTTGCTTTTAATCAAAATCTTGCACACATAAAAGCTTGCAATTTACTACATAAAAAACAAAGTAAATATAATTGTGACATTTCAAGCATATCAAAGCCAAGCAACTTGGATTTTTCGGATCAGATTTTTATTTTTAAGTCTGATAACACCAGATCTGCCTCTGAAATTGTTGCATCAATGGGACTGTGTGTAATTTAAATTTTGCACACATAAAATTTTTTTTAAATGAAATTTAAAGCATTATGTGAAAATCACATATTAGAAACATGAATGTTTTCCACTTGCCTTATATGTACACGTTTTATAGAAATTTAAAATGAAAAATGTTCTTCAACAGAACAATCTGCAGTGCAATAAAGTAACACAGTGATGACTACTGCTGCTAGGTATAAAAGTGAAATTTTATAAATAGTAGGGATGTAACGAATAGTGATTTAGCTGAATACCAAATATTCTGCCAAAAAAATAAACATTTTCATAAATCGAATATTCAGCAGCCGAATAGCAACATTAAAAAAAATTACAAATATTATTTTTTTATTTAAAAATAAGTTAGTCATTATAGAAAAATAATCAAAGCTTACCTATATTATTTATATGGGGTTAAGGGGGAAAAACTATAATGGTTACACATTAGAAATATTTAAGATAAATAAACTGACTAACAGCAATTAAAGAAAAAGTTGGAGAAAAAAACGCCTTTATTCTTAAAACAAAATTTTAGTTCAACAAAATTAATTAAAAAAGTGAAGGAAAAATAGAAAATAATTGTTTTTAGTTCCCAAAATACAACTTTTATGCTGAAAATCAGTTTTCTGTGCTATCGATTATCTGTCTTACCGTACAAGAAAAAAGTGACAATAAAAGAATTAGTCTATTTGAAATGCTGCAATAAAATGCTGAGCTATAACAAAAACAGAAAACAGCAAAAACAAAACAAATAAAAAACATTCCAAATTCTTAAAACAAAAAGTGCTAAAAAACGAAAAAATTTTTCTGTTTTTGAATATAATTTTAAAAATATCAGCAGTACAAAACTCGAAGTTCAGTATATAGTAATCTAGCTTCAATTCTTCAAATTTCACTTTTCCATTTGTCTTTCAGAACCAAATTTATAAGTTTTAGAACTTAAATATGTGTAAAAACTATTTCTAATAATGTATCATAAAATACAATTTTAGATTACTCTTTATTACATCTACTCAAACTAAAAAAAATTTATAATAATAAATTTTAAAAAAAAATTCAACAATAAAAACTTTTCTAACTACTTTGCCGAATATTCAGCCAATCGAATATTCAGCAACAAGGCCGAATATTTGTTACATCCCTAATAAATAGTGAGGTGGTTATATAAATGCACAGTCATAGTTCTTTTTTTAAAAAAGAACTATGTAATCAGTTTTTATTATTTTCAAAAACATAACATCAGTTTTCAGAATAGCCTACATAGACTGTTTTAAGTCTCATACAATGCTATATTTAGAAACACCTGTTAAACTTGGCAAGAATGAAAATGCAAAATTAATCTCAATAAATGTTTTAACACTCATTCTAAATACAATCAACAAATAACAATTTAGATTACAAAAACAATAATGTTAAGACATTTTTGTGCAGCAAATGAAAAAACAAAATCAAGACTTTAAAATGGTATTAAAATATGTTTTCACAAATCCTTAAACAAGATGACCGTTGATTCAGAGTGCATATTTTTTTAAATTTTATTTTAAGGATTTTAAAAAATTGGACAAATCATATTCACTTTCATACTGTGAGGTATCCCAAAGTTCAGGTAAATTGTCCAGAACAGATTTAATACCTTTTGTTTCAATGGAATCTTTATTTGCGTTGGAGGATGCAATTTTCTCACCCTTATTGTCAAGAGTAAACAAATCTAACAATTGGTCGGTACCCATATTTTGAAGATTTGTGTTTTCTTGGTTTATCACAGAATTAGCTACAGAAACCTTAAACTTTTGAAGCCTGTAAAAAATAAATAAATAATGAATAAAAAAGCTAAATTTTCAAAATTGTAAATTTTAAAAAAAGATAAGTTTCTAGAAACATATAACAGCCCAACCTTGAAAATCCTAACTCGTAGGAGGATTTTCAGAGGTTTGTAAGATCCGAATTTTACAAATTTTTGGATTTTAACTATCTTACTTTAATAGAAATATTATAAAAAACAGGCCCAAAATTTAAAAAGAAAACAAAATTGTTACTAAAAAATAAGATTTTTCAGCACTTAAAATTTGCATCTTTTAATATATTTAAAAATGGAGATCTTTTAAATAATCTTGAAATCTGTAAAATGTCATTGAGCATTCTGTTTTAGATGAGCTCCATTGATGACGAATAAACGATAAAGTCACACCATGTTGTTAAATGATGTTCAACATTTATTCTAGCTTGTTTTTCTTAATTTATATCATCGAGATCCTTTTCATAGGATATTATTACAACATAAAAACTATAAATTGCGACTTAAGTGATGATTGCGTTTTTAGTACACTTGATTTCATCAGAATTTATTAGGTTGTTTGATAACTTTTCCAGAAACAGATATCCACCCATCTGCCATGATGGATGGACATAAGTTATCAGTTATCATAAGCTTCATATATTATAAGTTATCATAAGCTTCAGGTTATAAACCTTTCATTAATGAAGCATATTTTTTAGTGACATCAGATAATTACTTCTTCAAATTTTCTAAATTAGACACAGAGAAGTATTAAATAATTTTTACTCCAATGCTAAAGCATATGAAAAAGTGACATAATTTTTTTCTTCTCCAAACAGACTGTTAACGAATTTTGCTTAAGTTTAATTACCTTTTTTTGCAATAGGCATAATGGCTAGTTAGATGAAGATGCTACTATCTCCTTTTATTATTCTTATTTACAAAACTCAATCCTTTGGTTTTGTTTTATTTCTATAAAAAGTTCACAAGTTTTTTTTTTCTAAGGCTGTCGGTTGTTAATAAAGACAAGATACTTTTTTAAGTTCAGGTAAATCACTAATTCATACAAATATTTTAGATTTTTTAAAATTCCTTTCCTGTTCTTAAATGTATATTTATGTTAAATATAATACATATTTATATGTTTGACAGCTACCATTTCTCATTTTAAACTAACAGAAGAATGAATACAATTTGTTATTGCTTATAAATACTAAGCTCTTGATAATTAATCAAAATAAATTTTCTTTTTCTAGAGCATGATTTTTCATGTAACAGAAATATTTAAATGAAAAAAAAGTAAGCAACTAGTGCAAAAATGAAACTTTGGTAAATGTGTTGTACATTTATCATTAAACAATTTTTAAAAAAACTCTGGCAAAAAGTGACTGGTTTCTTATCTAATTTAAATTGCCACTTTTCTTGTAACTCACCAAGTGGCGAGTGGTTATTTTCAGGTCTTAATCAGCAAGCCTGCCTCTAGATTTACTCTTTTACTGTCGATTGCTTTTCAACAGTTTTGGTTACTTTATAAGTTACTTAATGTATAATATAAGTAACTTTTAATATTGTATTACAAAAATTAAGAGAAAAAGATACATTAAAAAAAACTTTTTAAACACTTACCCCATAATCTTTTCTTCTAATGTTCCTCTGGTAATTAACCTATACACATTGACAACTTTCTTTTGCCCAATTCTGTGAGCTCGATCCATGGCCTAAAGGTTTTTTTAATAAAAAAATAAATTCCATTTTGAAAATTATTACAAATAATGCTAAGTTATAAATATAGGAATTGTTCTAGCAGACTAAGTAATTAAAGAGACTGTGATGCCATAATAGGCATTACATATTTCCTAGCTTTTAAAATTTCTTAAAACTTATTTTTTTAATCATTCTGAATTGAAATTTTAAACAAATTATTTAATTTTTATTACAATTTATAAAAAAGCGAATATGAAATATTTTATTCTTTTCTCAATGCAACAGCTAACTTTTTATTTCAATACTAATGTAAGACTCATTAATTCATTGTCGCGACAAAATCGAAAACAAAAATCTATAACTCTTTATTTCTTACCACAAGAACGGTTCAGTTACATGGTTGTACTAATTCTCAGTCTTTTAAGCAATTCGCCTTCGCCAAATTATATTCAAACTTAATAATGATTATGGGGGGTTGGCTTTATTTTTTGGCTATGTTATCTTTCAATAACCATGGATCTCTTCCCATGCTAAGTAAAACAATGCTAATACAGTAAAACACAGAATTGGCATCACAAATATCATTTTTATTGGAGGTGGCATATGATTCAATTCGGAATAGCTTTAGTCCTGATCCCTTCGCTGGACCGAAGTGAATAATACTGTTTTTGCACGGATACATTCTTCTATTACAGATCTTCCATTATTTTTTTAAAAATTTAGACAAGTTCAACGCTCTCAGGATCACAAAAAATATGCCTGAGTGGATGATAACAAATCAAACCATCATGGCGGCATAGTAATATACACCAAGAAAAATAGCTAAGGCACAACCAAAACGCGAAATTTTGTGAGACATCAGAAAAATCTTTCAGAAATCAATACCCCTTGACATCTTGGCAGAAATAAAATAAAAAATTTGATAATAAAAGCAGAAGGCGACCGCAATTAAAAATCATTTAGGAAGTGAAGCGAGAGCCTGCAAGGGCTCCAGTGATCAAACTTACATTTCAAAGGGACGCGCGGCCATAGTGCTGACCAATCATCAAATAGCAACAGCCTTAACCACACTTAGTTTAGATTCGAGAACTCCGTAGAAATAATAAACGAATCAAGACAACAAAATATAAAAAAGAAGGGAAAAGAGAAAGAAGTGCAATCGCTTAGGTCAATCATCTACTTGAGGGAAAGAAACTTTTCTCAGGTGAAAGAAAAAAGAAACTCAATTTTTTCTTCTTCTTGAAAACAGCAACATTAAAACAAGTATATAAATTGAGGGAGAAAATTTAGTAAAAAAATTCTAAATGGAAGGGAAAACCAAGAAGGAATTATTAAATACTCGAAAATAAAAAAATAAAAATTTACTTAAAATAAATATCATAGATCAAAAATAAATAATCGTCACAGGTCACTTTGACAGTTATCATTTCTGTTTAGATCTACTTTACTTCTTTTCAGATCCACTTTACTTCTTTTCATGTTAAAACTACATTTCAATCAACTTCACTACCTCCATTTTCATTCTCTTTTCACTCTTATAACCCAATAATCTTTTTATTACAGTCCCTCAAAACCTCCCACCTTAAAAGTTAAAACCCAATCAAAACTCCGATATCCTTAACCCATCCTGAATTAAAAAGGGGAGCTGCACGATCCACCCACATTAAAACCAACTAGTCAGAGGTTATACTTAACCCCTTAATTGGGATTTTTCTCAGTCTGCCCGGGAGTATAAATATCGTCCTTTCAAACAGATGTTCCAAAAACAGGGAAGAATCAAAAATACATTAAATCTTAAATATCTTCTTTCACAATAAGAAAAAGCAATTAAGTAAGCACTTGAATTAAAATAAATACTAAATTAAAAAAGTTAAAATATAAATTAAATCATGGTTATATTTTATGTACATTTACATTATCCATGTAAATAAAATATATTACAGCTCAACTTGTTTGGAAATAAACAATTTCTTTTAAATTAAACAACTGCAAGAATAAACTTTAAAAATAAACATATTCACATGAAAGGATAGTAGTAATAGTAATTAAGATACATAGTGTCACACACATTTATGACATATTGACGGTAACTATAATAGTGACTGGTAACAGATGGTGGGAAACATTTGTTATCAATTTAGTATAAATACTTATGATGAAATACAGTTTTCTGAATATTGAAGAATAATTATATTTCCAGTAATGGCTGAATAAATTTTTTTCTTAAAAAATTTATTTTTTGCAATTGATAGAATTTGTAAATAATTTTATATAGACAATAAATGCCATACTACTTTACTGACATAAATTGAGCTAAAATCAAACAGGGATATCAAATCTTTGTTAATCATATATTAGTTTATCAAAATATTATATAAAAATTAAACCTATTTAGTTTTTAAGATTCTTACACTATATAAAACACTAAATAAAATCTTTGACAGTTTTATTATAAACAATGTTTCCATCAGTTTAAAATTTAACTCTTTTTCTTAAAAAAAATACTTAAACATATCATTTACCTGTAAGTCTTTCATAGGATTCCAGTCATGTTCTACAAAAATTACAGTATCAGCACCAGTAAGATTTAAGCCAAGTCCACCAACTTGTGTAGTAAGAAGTAAGGCATCAATGGATGGATCATTGTTAAATTTATGAACAACAGAATGACGAATTCCAGCTGGAATACTACCATCTAACCTGAGATAGCTAACACTTGGCATTAATGACCTAAAGATAAAGGAAGATATTTAGAATAATATAACTTTTTCTTATATTTCAATTAAGAGTTCCTTTATTATGTCCTTTTAAAAAGGATGAGCAGAAAGGAAAAGTTATCATTATCACAGGAAATTTTTTAAGTATTACTCATATTTAAAAATAAATAAAAAAATTGACATTATATTTGACTTTTAGACATCAAAAATTGAATAGACAGAGGTGATTTTTTATAAAAAAATATTTATTAAATGCTTGCATTTAAATGTTCCTGAATGATTTTAAATATATGAAGAAAGAAAAATATGATGTAAAACAAGGTAAGTCAACTAATTTTATAATGTCAAGAAGCTGCTAAATTTAAAGAAATATATGCTGGTATGTACAAGAATTAATACAGTTTTTAAAAAATTTAAATACTTAAAGAAATTAGTGATTTTCAAATAAATGTTATCAAAATTATTTGGTAACAAAAAGGTTGAAATTTTTTACATGTGCTTGCAAAAAGTTTTTAATTGAGATTTTGTGTTTGCCAAAAGTTTATTATTGTATTTAAATTTGAGGATAATTATTTATAAAGGAAAACTATTTCTTATTACAAAAAAGAAGTTAACCAGAACAAAAAAAAATTCGAAAAATGCAAAACAATGCTTAATTATTTTTAAACACAAAAATGGCATCAATTGTTTTGATCCACCCTTATATATATAAATCCACAAAACAGCAGTTAGAATATAAAATACTGTAAATAAGTACAGTACAGAACCCGTTATCCGGAAATCAGAAAACCGGAAAACCAAAAAACCGGAACGAAATTCGATAAATTTTCCCGCGATTTTAAAAAAAAAAATTTTTTTTTTCCTCATAAGATTTTTCCTTCTTTTTTGAAAGATGTTTACTTTACCATCATTTTGGAAATAATCATTAGTGTATTACTTCATTTTTTTTTAAAGATTATTTCCAAATATGTTTTTTTTTTTTTCAATTGGGTTTAACAATAAAAAAACGGCTTTTTGTAGCGATTCAGAAAACCGGAAAAATCAGTTATTCGAAATAGCGATGGTCCCGATCGTTCCGGATATTTGGTTCCCTACTGTACTAGATATTACTTTTTTAAACAAACTTTAAATCGCATTTTTTTTAAAAAAATGCCTTAAGATTATTTCCCAGATTCCATAAGATTATTTCACAGATTCCTTTAGATTAAAAAATTCCTTAAGATAATTCATTACTAATTCTGCTTTACTCTAGTGTCAAAAATATGGGCAGACTCCACACGAAATATGGATCTAATTGAACTACTGTCTTATGAAAGAAATAATTTTACTTGCAGATTAATTTTAAAAGAATTATTTCTATACAATATTTCATTCTCCTTTTTTTAACAATGTGGTAATAAAAAAACTTACCTCAGCAAGTCATTTTCAAGGATATCTAACATGCCTTTCAATTGGCAAAAAATTAAAGCTCTGTGTTGATTGACAGCAGGAGTCGGTTCACTAGAATCAATAGTGTTATTAGAAACTCCTATCCCACAATCCAAAAGCAACTGCCTACAAAAATAAAGTGAATTTTTTAATAATAATGTATATACAGTAAGGCTAAAAAAAGGGCTATCTATAAAACGCTAAACTAAACTAAAAATATTTACATACATACCTTAATGCACATAATTTAGCTGCATGATTAATATCATGTAAACCAGAATTTTGTTCTTGAAGTTGAGCAGTTATAGCTTCAAATTCTGGATGATTAGATGAAAGGACAAGTTTAGGATGATTACACACTTTTCTAAGGTATTGAAGAGCCTGTACAAGAAGTAAATACATTAGAGAATATTTATTGGCACATGAACTTATACTGCCGTGCAATTAAACAAAATAAAAACGCTTCACGATTGATTCCGAGAAAAGTGGCTTGATAACTATTTTCCTTCTATTGTTAACGCTATGAATGATAAAATAGAATTTATAAAAGCGAATAAAATAAAATTTATTTTTGAAAAAAATTTTTTTGCAATAAGTAGCTTACCATACAAAGATGCAGTCAACTCCGCTTAAAGGAATATCATTGGTTCCAGAAAATTCTATTCAATTAAGTGGGTTATTCAACTAAAAGGGGAATGCTTTATTCAATCTTAAATTATACATTTTTGCAAAATTTTACTTTTTAATGGTATTTAGCATAGTGTAGTATTTTGATTAAATAAACACCAATTTATGATTAATAAACAATTTTAATTAAAAGCATCATAAAATATAAATGTTATTTAAGTTCACTGGAGTAAGCAATGATTATTCTACTTAAGAGAAAGACACACTGTACACTAGTGTGTTAGGTTATTGAAACCTTTTCTTATCAAAGCTACTAGCGCACCAGGAAGGGACCGCAAGTTTTCACTGCAAAATAAATCACAAAGTACCTTTTTTCACATCCGAGCCAGCAAGGTTAGATTTATTCTTACACTATACTCCTAACATCTGTGTAGAACAACTAATGAACAGGAAGTCCCTATTGAAGTGACCACCTATTGTATTCTTATTTTCTTCACTGAAAAATGGAAATTCCATTCTAACTGTAGAAACATTTCTTAAAAATAAAAAATTTTCTTCCCTTTTCAGTACCTCTTCTTTATGCAATTAAGTGGGGACTAAAAACAAAAAGTATTAAACAAGGAAATTTATCACCAGTTTCACACATAATGATTTGGTTCCGTTAAATTTAATTCGTATAAGCGGTTATTCGATTATCCGATATACCACTGTATATAAAAATCTCAAATTTGAATTTTTTGAATTATTTTTCAATTGCACAGCAGTATACTAATAAAGTTTTTTAAATTCAAATTCAAAAAAAATTTTTTTTAACTGTAACCAAATGAAAATTTTTAGAAATCATTATAAAATAATTACCTGAAAAACATGTGAAGTTCCAGCAGAGTTAGAAGACGTGTCTCCTTCCATTATGACATTTTCTACTGATTGTTTGGCTCTACTTTTGGTAAAGTCTTCATACAAGCGAACCTAGAGTAAAATAAATATTAAAGTTTTTTTTAATGTTAGAGTGTGAATTCTTTTATCTCACTTGATTATTTTAAATCATTTTTTACACACTTACCGTACATCTTGGTGTATTGGTTGACTTATAAACTGGTGGTAAAGTTGGATATTTGATCGTGAAATTCGTGATCGTATTAATGTTAATTTATATTATTATGATTTGCATTATTATTTATGTTATTTCAGTTATTATGTTATAATTTATGTTATTATAGTTAATTTTCCAACATCAGAGGCTTGACTTATACACTGCTGATGAAGTTGAAATTGAAATATCATTGCATTATGAGCAATGAGACAGATATGAATTTATTCCTTTCAAAAACTATATAGTTTATTTTGCATTTTCTCTCATCATATTTTCTTAATGTATAAAGATTTTTTTACAAACAATGCTTTAAAGTATGTAAATATAGATAAGAAAAGTTAAGATAACTTACTCAAGATTAAAAAATATATATATATCACAATAAAACTATTGAAACATATCATAAAGTTACAAATTTAAAGATTCCAGATAGTCTGCGTTGGATTCAATAATGCTAGCAGTTTAGTCATATGTATCCCACTCTGCAATGGATTCATTTTATTTTCCTTCACTGAGTCTTACAAAAATTCGTCTACTCCCCAGCCAAAGTATTAGAAATTTCGTACTTTTAAGAAGATTTTAAAATGTTGGTAAATCGCTTTACAGCAATTGTTAATTCGTCTTTATTTAAGGGGGTACCTCATAGAATCTTTATTGGTGGGCAAATGTTTCATATCCAGATAGAACAATGAGAAATATTTTAAATTTAAGAAAACTTTGTCGACTTAATAATTTTTTGGTATATTAAGGGGTCAACTTATACACCTGACATACCAGGAACAGTTAATTTATATACCAGAATATACAGTGGTTTCTTCCTCCTTTTGAGTTGTTCAAATACAGTACAGAACCCGCTATCCGGAAATCAGAAAACCAAAAAACCGGAACGAAATTCGATAAATTTTCCAGCCAATTTTTAAAAAAAAAAGTTTTTTTTTCTCATAAAATTTTAGGATTTTTCTTTCTATTTTGAAAGATGTTTACCTTACCATCATTTTGGAAATAATCATTAGTGTATTACTTCATCGTTTTTTCTTCTTTTTAAGATTATTTCGAAATATTTTTTTTTTTTTAGTTGGGTTTAACAATGAAAAAGACGGCTTTTTGTAGCGATTCAGAAAGCCGGAAAAATAAGTTATCCGGAATAGCGATGGTCCCGATCGTTCCGGATAATCGGTTCCCTACAGTACTACACAAACACGTCAGACCCTTTTGTCAGCAAAAATAACCAAATCACGAACGTCTTTGCATGTAACATTAAAAAATGTGGCAAACACTAATTTTTCGCCAATACTTCTACTCTAAAAATACAATTTCAAGAATTTTAGGGTTAAATCCAATCATTTTAGGGTAATATTTAGTAGTAATGTGTTTATTTTACTTAAAAACTTCTATCATAGTTATATTAAAATATGGTAGCATTTTCTACTTTGTTAAATTCTGTGAAACCAGCCTCAAACATTAATATATGGAGTTGTTCAATTTTAGTTACTATTAGGAACAGATAAGAGCTCTTATGCAAAACTGACTTGTATCAACTCTGTTGAAAAATCTTCTATTCTAAGGAAATATTTTATGTTCTCCCTCAGAGATTGATACTTAGCTGCAACTATTTGAAGAAATTCTTTTCCAACTCTTCTTTCCCCCAAATATTTGTTACGTTTTTTCACATACATAAAAAATAAAGGAATTTTTGTTCTTATTCAGATCTTCATACAGGGTGCGTAGCCAGATTTTTTCAACAAAAAATAAGCACTTTTTAAGCACTCAAAAAATGCTTTTAATCACTTTTCAAAAAAAAAAAAAATCATAATTAGAATCTGTGCATTAATAAAAAAAAAAACTTTTANAAGAAAAGTTAAGATAACTTACTCAAGATTAAAAAATATATATATATCACAATAAAACTATTGAAACATACCATAAAGTTACAAATTTAAAGATTCCAGATAGTCTGTGTTGGATTCAATAATGCTAGCAGTTTAGTCACATGTATCCAACTCTGCAATGGATTCATTTTATTTTCCTTCACTGAGTCTTACAAAAACTCGTCTACTCCCCAGCCAAATTATTAGAAATTCCACACTTTTAAGAAGATTTTAAAATGTTGGTAAATCGCTTTACAGCAATTGTTAATGCGTCTTTATTTAAGGGGGCACCTCATAGAATCTTTATTGGTGGGCAAATGTTTCATATCCAGATAAAACAATGAGAAATATTTTAAATTTGAGAAAACTTTGCCGACTTAATAATTTTTTGGTATATTAAGGGGTCAACTTATACACCTGACATACCAGAAACAGTAAATTTATATACCAGAATATACATTGGTTTCTTCCTTCTTTTGAGTTATTCAAATACAGTACAGAACCCGTTATCCGGAAATCAGAAAACTGGAAAACCAAAAAACCGGAACGAAATTCGATAAATTTTCCAGCCATTTTTTTAAAAAAAAGTTTTTTTCCTCATAAGATTTTAGGATTTTTCTTTCTATTTTGAAAGATGTTTACCTTACCATCATTTTGGAAATAATCATTAGTGTCGTTCGTTTTAATCGTAGTGTCTTCATCGTTTTTTCTTCTTTTTAAGATTATTTCAAAATATTTTTTTTTAGTTGGGTTTAACAATGAAAAAGACGGCTTTTTGTAGCGATTCAGAAAACCGGAAAAATCAGTTATCCGGAATAGCGATGGTCCCTATCGTTCTGGATAATCGGTTCCCTACTGTACTACATAAACACGTCAGACCCTTTTGTCAGCAAATATAAGCAAATCACGAACGTCTTTGCATGTAACATTAAAAAATGTGGCAAACACTAATTTTTCGCCAATACTTCTACTCTAAAAATACAATTTCAAGAATTTTAGGGTTAAATTCAATCATTTTAGGGTAATATTTAGTAGTAATGTGTTTATTTTACTTAATAACTTCTATCATAGTTATATTAAAATATGGTAGCCACAAACATTAATAATATATGGAGTTGTTCAATTTTAGTTACTATTAGGAACAGATAAGAGCTTTCATGCAAAACTGAGTTGTATCAACTCTGTTGAAAAATCTTCTATTCTAAGGAAATATTTTATGTTCTCCCTCAGAGATTGATACTTAGCTGCAACTATTTGAAGAAATTCTTTTCCAACTCTTCTTTCCCCCAAATATTTGTTACGTTTTTTTAGTACATAAAAAATAAAGGAATTTTTGTTCTTATTCAGATCTTTATACAGGGTGTGTAGCCAGATTTTTTCAAAAAAAAAAATAAGCACTTTTTAAGCACTCAAAAAATGATTTTAATCACTTTTAAAAAAAACAAACTCATAATTAGAATTTGTGCATTAATAAATAAAAAAAATTTCTATCATTTAAAGCTCTTAATTTATAAACATAAAATCAATAAAATTCAAAAACATTTTCAGAAACTTTACATAATCATGATAAAATAACATAATGATAAAATAAATTTCTGATAAATATTGCAGAGAAAATTGTGAATTTTTTTTTTTTTAAGAAACTTTTTTTGTAATTTATAACCACAATCGACACAGCAAAAGAAGAAAAAAATCTATTTTTAAAACATAGAAAATTAAGCACTTTTTACAAACCCTGAATAAAAAAGCACCTTTAAGAGCTTTTAAAAAACACGAATCAAAAATAAGCACCTTTTAAGCACTCTATGCACTGTTATACTTATTCATACCGTACCTCCCCCTAACAAGTAATCCCGTCCCCTTTAGGTGCTTAAAAAATATTTGAACGACCCCTAAGCAATTATGATGTGATAACTCAATGCCACGAGACTGAAACCATTTCCCCGTTATGCATTAAGTACTAAAAATACTTTCTAAGGCATTGACAAAGAAGATAAATTTGTTAAGAGCATAAGTCAAAAACAATATTTAATAATTTTTATTAGAAAACTTTGATTCTTTTATTTGTGATGTGAAATATTAGATTTTCTGTGTAAAAAAATATCAATAAATGAGGAAGGGAACATTTCAGTTTGACCAAAATGTGAAACAAAATGTATTCAGTTTGATCAAAATTTTCTAGTTATTATGAGTTTATGAGTGATTATTATGAGTTATTTTTGAGTTATTTAATACGAATCTTAACAACCGATTACTGTTACTGACAATTTTAAAACGGGTTATTTTCCTGGTATGATATAGGAATATTCCAGTTTTTTGTAAAAAAATTACAACTTTCCCCGATTTTTGAAGCTAAAATAAAATTTCCTGACAATTCCAGGTTTTCCCTGTTCTCCCTGACTCGTGGGAACCCTGTGATTAAGATGGTTTCACAACAATATGAGGTGAAAAATATTCTTACTTGTAGAGGACTTAATTCGCAATAGTAATCCTGTATAATTTTTGGTGGAAGATCTTTTAATACATCTTCTTTCATTCTTCTCAAAACAAATGGAAGGACTTGTCTGTGTAATGATTCCATTGCTAAGACTCCTATGAAAGACGTTATTTATGTCAATATTCATGTGATCAATAACAATGTGCCACTTTAAAAGTATCTAAATGATGATTACCATTTTCTTGTTCCTTGGAGGATGATTTTGCATCTCTGCTTTGCAAAATAGGCTTGCTGTAACGAGCAGTGAATTGTTTTTCTGTGCCCAGGAATCCAGGCATGAGAAAGTCAAACAAAGACCATAATTCTAGGACATTATTTTGAATGGGAGTACCAGACAGAATGAGTCTATGATTTGCTGATAATTGCTTTATTGCTCTTGCCAACTAAGAGAAAGGAATGAAACTATTAATAATGTATGGAAGGAATAAATAAAAATTAAGCTTAAGTCAATTTTTCATGCTGAAAATTGTTTTATTTAGTTTGTTATAAAGTGTGATTTGACCAAAATTTTCACTGAAAACCAAAACCAAAATTTTCACTGAAAAAGAAAAATAATATTTAGCAAAAAAAAATAATACTTAACCCTTTGATGCAGAATTTTTATTAAACATATTTTTCATACTTTTTCTCCTTATTTTGAATTAATTTAGGCCAAAATGTGTGAATATTGTTTTTAGCATTTTAATAATCTATGGTTATGAAATACAGCACGATACACCATTGTCTTTTACTGCGTTAAAGGTAAAATTGTCCAAACATGGCTCACTTCAAAACAATAATTATTAAAATTTGCAGTTAATTAGATCTAACAGAAACAATTATTAATCACTGAAATTTCTTTAATTTACAAAATCAATCAGTGATTAATTTTTGAACATGAATGAAAATGTTTCTTTTCCAAACTACTTTTAGATTTTATAATTTGGTACAAATGTAATTTTGATAATCTAACAGATTTGTCTTAGTAACTATTAGATATCATTTACAATTAAAAAATACCAAAACATATTTTTGCTTGTAATTAGAAATATATATAAGTTCAAAATGAAGATAAAAACAAAGGAAAATTACAGACCAATGAAAAAAAGGGGAAAAAGGAAATTAAAAATAAAAATAACTAAAACTGGAAGGGGAAAAAAAATCCGAAAAAAAAAGGATAAAATTCTTTTAAAAAAATCCGGAAAACAAAAGAATGTTGTCTTTTGTTTTCCGGAATTTTTAAAATAATTTTATCCTTTTTTTTTTAGATTTTTTTTCTTCCCCTCTCCAGTTCTAGTTATTTTTATTATTAATTTTCTTTTCCCCCCTTTTTTCATTAGTCCGTAATTTTCCTTTGTTTTATCTCCATTTTGGAACTTATTTTATGAGTTCTATTTACTTGCAGCCTATGCGAAATAAATTAAATTTATTGTTTTTCTTAATTTTCTTCGTGTTTTTTTGTATTTATTTATTATGCTATATATATATATTTATTTATATATATATATATATATAGATAGATTNAAAAAACGGCTTTTTGTAGCGATTCAGAAAACCGGAAAAATCAGTTATCCGGAATACCGATGGTCCCGATCGTTCCGGATAATCGGTTCCCTACTGTATATATAAATATATAATGGGACACCTGTGTCCCGCTTGCACCAAAGAGATAAACTATATAGAACAAAATATTTAAACTAAGATATTTCAAAAAATAAAATGTTTAGCCGGAAAGGTAAAAAAATATTATAGAAAAGAATAATGTTTACAGTATTTTGAACATACCAATATTCAAAGCATAACCTAAGTAATAAACTCAGTAATAAAACTTTTAATGAAATAAACAGATAAAGTTAATAACAGTTATAACATATTTAATTCATGAATAATCATACTTTTGTTTTTCCATTCTTAATTATATGTCCTTCATCAAGAATACAATAGTTCCAATGAATAGCACCAAAGAAATCAATATCATTTCTCACTATGTCGTAGGATGCCACAACTAAATTGTGGTGTTTAACTTGTGGTCGTAGCCTACGTAAATAAAACAATAACTGTAATTTCATACATAAATTACAAGGGTACAAAGAATGTCATTAACAGCAATGAAAAAAAGCATTACTATTCAACATTGTTAAAAAACTTTTTATTATAAAGAATACTCATTAAAAACCTTGATTTTCAGTAACTGAACATGCTTGTAGATATTGAAGCTTCTAAACATCTAAATTATATCTATCAATACATTATTTTATAGAAATAACCAGAAATAAATAAATTATAATTAATTTAGTTTCAAAATTATTTTCAGAGATATTATATTAGAAGAGATGCTTTGTTCAGAAGAATATTTTCTTCTGATTGACAAAAACAATACAGCAAAAAAAGAAAATGGACCAAAGCTTTAAATATTATTGTGAGAGTAAAGTATTAATACCACAGAAGGGGATTCAAGCAGAGTGCACACTGTTGGATTCCAACTTTATGACTAATATCTCTTATTATTATTTTATATTGAAGAAAAAAAAATCAACCCATGAATTATAAATTTAATTTTATACACATGTGAACTTCCTAAGTAACAGAATGATCAGCGAGTATCATCAAAAATAAATACTCTTACCAATTAAAAAAGATGATTAATAATTTTATTTTCCAAACTATATCTTCATGCAGAAGGAAATTAAGGTGGTAAAATATTAAATTATGTATAAATGCCTACATAATGAAACAAAAGTTACCAGCAGCCTACACTATCTTTAACGCCATTTGCAAATAAATTTTGCTACATGGATATGGAAGTCTACAGTTCTAGTCAATACATAATTTATTTTGCAGAAACATTGATTGTTCTGCGAAATATTTTTCAGTAAAGTCAATTTACAGCAATAAATATACCATAAAATTTTCAAACATTAATTGCTTCAAAGGCATCAAAGTGTATGAGGGTATTCCAAAAGTAATATTTCAAATTTTTTTTTTAAGAAATGCCAAATTCAGTTTATTTTTTTCAATATTTACATTATTTTAAAAGACAATTCTATATAATGGCAACATCTGTCAATGCATTTTTGTGAATGATGAGAGTTTTTGAAAGCTCATGCCATAGCAGCTCGTGACCATGTCAATAAGAAAGCTCACCTTATTGTCCCAGCGGAACCGTTAAGTCGAACAAGATTTATATTATGTAAGCTGGAACCACAATAAATGTTGATAGATACTGTAAAATAGTTTTATATTGTAAGAGTTTCAATGACGCATCATAACACCCCTTCCATTTCTATAATTTAGCACCAAGTGGCTATTATGTTTCCTTATTTAAACGAACAAGGTTGTTTAGCTATTTGATGAGATAAAGATAAGGTCCAATATTTTCTGAAAGGTATAGCAGGGAGCTGGTACAACATGACAAAATTTATAACACCATCTACAGAGCTTCTAACCTGAACGAGAAATGTTCAACCTATAAAATGATGTTGCTGCTGTTGTCATTGGCCATCAAAACAGAGGGTGTGTGATTGTTCTTGTTTTCCAGTGGCGCCATCTATGGCCAGAAATTCGACTTCTGCCACACTCATACCCGACACCCGTTTATACGGTGGACCCATTCATTCATCCACAAGATCGTAATTTTTACCTGACCTGAACCAGAGATTAATCAATCTCCAATTCAGTACCTCCAGAGACACCGTTTGCTATGGAAACATGGAGGACTTCGTAACCAGACAGATTTAACGTGCACCAGTTACCATTAACTACACGGGGAGTCTTCGGCCTACTGGATTTGAACTTCCCTTCTCATGACATGAGTCTAGTGCCCTGCCAACTAGGCTTATAAAATGATGCAAATGTTATAAGTAAAAAGATTTTTTAAATTTGTAATAAAGATGGCAATCAAAATTTTGAGATGACCCTTGTATTAGATGTAACTTGGAATAAGACTTGTAGTGAAAAATGATACTTACCTCATTCGCTCTGCAGGGGGACCAGTGTAATGTAGTGGATTCAAATAACAGGTATCGACAAATTTGTCCACTTCATAAATCCAATGGCCTGTTAAGGTAGGAGGACAAACAACCAAAGAAGGAAGTGGTTTGCAATCGGCCTGCTTAGTTTCCTGAATGATAAAAAACATGATTTTATTTTGATAATGCATTTTAATTTTACAAAAACATAATTTCATAATACAACAGAAATACATTTTTCTCTAAAAATTTTTAACACTTTAATTATGTCTTATATTAAGCTTGATTATTTTTTTTAATAATTTATTAAATATTTTGTAAAATTTGTACAAAGAAAATTTAACTTTAGAAAATTAACAAAATATTACTTTGAAGTATACATAATATTTTGAAGTATACATACATAAAATATCCAAAGAAAAGTTAGTGAACCAGATTGCAAAACCTCATATTTTTTATCATTACAGCAATTGAATTACTTAGGTGAGAAAAAATTTCAATTAAGAAATATATGATAAAATGAAGAAGTGATGATATGATTAAATATAAATAATGCTGTCTATTGTTACTTCCTTTCATAAAAAAAAAGTTCAATACTCTGGAAGGGGAAATCAGAGTTTCAAATTTTTTGTAAATCATATAATAGAGATATGCGTAATACATTAAACTACCAATTACAAAACTGTAAACAGATGAAAAATTGAAGGGAATTGATTTTTTGCTAAATATATGAACCTAACACTTTTTGACATCATATAATAAAAAATCGTCAAGTATACCAGCATTTGATTAATGAAATATTTTACCATTTCTAGCTTAAATATATTTTCAAGAACATACAATAATAAAAAAATATTAAGAATAAGAGCATTGAGAAATTTATGCTTAAATAGTTTTGAAATATTATGAAAGAATTGATAGAATTTTTAGCATAAAAAATGTAACGCAAGAATAGAAAGAATCATTTAACAGAGAACATTAAATTGTATTCGGTTGACAGATACATAGAATGTAGACATACACAAGCACTCTGTGTGAAAAAATAAATAAATAAAACATATAAAAACTTTAAATGAGAAAATATAAAAAAATGAGATAATTCACACACAAAAAAATAATAAAATAAAAAAACTCAATTTCGGAATAATTTAAACCATTTTACTTTCAAATTTTTAAATTTTTAAAAGTTTTTTTTTGAAATAGTGTTTTTGTGTTAACGTAATAAATAGAATTGTAATGAAACACAAATATCATTTTAGGATATTTTAGTTAGTCAATGATGTTGCAGAAAGTTTTTGGCTTAATACAACTCAGCTGGGTTGAACTTAGCAATACCTTTTAACCTTTTTCTAATCAAACTTCCTATCCAATAAAGAATTTTATAATTTCCAAGATAATTTATACATAAGTAATGAATCAAAAATGGTTTACATAAATAATTAAAAAGTTATTCAAACCTTACAAGGTCTATTACTTGATAAAATTGAAAATAAAAAGAATATTTTTAAGAAAATATATTTTCGACCTAAACCAAAGTAAGGCTAGTATCCAATTTCAAAACATTACGCATCTTTAAAATTTTAATTAGAAAAACCAAAATTACCTTGTAAGTTTTCTGACGTAGGTAATGATCACCAGCAAGTATGCAGATAGATTGTAGTGTTTTCCCCAACCCCATGTCATCACACAATATGCCATTTAACTTATATTTGTTCAGAAATGCCAACCAATTAACTCCATCCTATTTAGAAAGGAAAAAAAAAAAGATTAAAAAATAGTATCAATGTGAATGGTTGAAACCGATAAAACAAATGCATATATAATAGAACTAATTATTAACAGTTCCAAAATCTATGCAGTTATTTTCAGGTTAAAATGAAATTTTATTAGGAAATTTTGAATTAGACACTGAATCAAATTTTAACAGCAACAGTCAAATCACTTTATTGGGTTTTAAAAAGAAAAGCTTGTTGTTTAAAAATATTTTTAATTACCTGCTGATAAGATCGTAGCTCAGCATTCACAGGAATGGGAATTGTATATGGATCGGCCTTTTTAGGATTCATCAGCTGATCCAAAAACTTTTTTTCTTTTTCTTTCTTAGCTAACAGATTAGCATCCAATGTTGAAGACGTGTTTATACCACCCTAAAAAAATTCAATAACTATTTGAAAACTTATATAAATAGTATTTGTAACAATAATTCAAAGGCAAGGGCGCACTCAGGGGAGTTCCAGCGAAGAAAAATTCTAAAATAATCATTTTCGATTTTAAATTTCCAAGATATGGCGAAGCAAGCAAAAAGTGAAATTAACAAGGGCCCAAACTTTGAGCCACTCTCTTCTCTCTTGCCTAAAATATTTAGACCATATTTTTTTCAAGACTGAAGTCATCCCCATAATTTACGAGTTAAAAATCTTAAATCCACTGCAAAATAAGTTACGTTGATTCAATATACAGTGTAAAAGAACGTTTCTGTACCTCTTTCTGTAACTTAAAATATCCTCCACAAATTAATTAACATATTTAAGGTTAGACCTTAGAATCCTTTTAGTTCCTGAAAGTCTGATCATTAAATCAAAAGTGCAGTATTTTTTTAAACAGAATTTAAAAAAAAAAATTTTATAATTTTGCGACTTAACTATACACAATTTTTTGTTGTTTCTTTTAATCACAAAAATAATAAAGGGCTACTATACAAAGATAAAATAAAGAAGTAGAATACAATTTTAAACTTACTTCTAGAGGCATAAGTTTAACCAATGAGGCAAAGCAATAAGTTGCAAGCAGCCTCACTTGTTCATTTTGGTCGCTCATTCTTCCCAACATAGGCACAATCAAGAATACAATGTATGGTACAATTTCGAGACCCAACTCTTCAATGATACCTTGTCGAGAAATCAAGGAGTGAAACAAAATATTGTCATATAGCAACAGTGAAAGATACCATAATAAAGTTTCCCAATTAAGAGGGAAATTTAAGATTTCAAACAAAACATTGAATGGTAAGTAAAAAAATTATCATAAATCAAGATTATTCGGACCTAAAATGATAAAAGTTTGGTATAATAATAAAATAATGGACATAGCAACAAGACTTTAAGGCTCAAGACCAATCTACGAAGTTTTACTACATACCAAGCAAGTTCAAAGGTTATGCTAATTTCTAACAATGTGCATCGTGTATACAAATGTTTAAGACTTTTTTTTTTTAATGGCAGGTACTGAACTTTTGTTCCTCACCTCGGAAGATGCCGGAAGTGTTGCTAATTTAACGTTACCCAGTGGGCACCTGTGAACCTAAGTCACGAAGACAAGCAACATTACCCACGCCACACTGCCATAAATACCCGTTCATAGGGTGGGCCACATTCACACACAACAGAAGACAACACATACAGAGAAACATCCATGCCCAGAGCGGGATTCGAACCCACAGCCATTGGCTCTGCAGTCAGACACGCTAACCGCTCGGCCACCTGGCCGGCACTAATGTTTATGATGTACGAGCAGATACTTTTCTTCTTGAATCAAAGAAGTGCAGCTTTATATTTATTAAGCTATAATTTTTAAAAAAATAATAACAAATAAAATTAATTGAAATCTTTAAAATGATTTTTAACAAAATATGTAAAAATCAAATTTGTGCTGCGAGCTTAATATATGTGTTATTTGGTTCCATCATTGGTTTATGACTTATGTTTTTATGTCTTTCATCTCCATATAAAAGCACTCGTATTTCAAAATTGAATAAGCATTTTTAGGTTTAAGACTGATCACGTCTTCACCTTAAATTTAAAACAATAATATGGCGTCAATTTGCAAGTGCTGATTTTTCTGATGAACTGTTGGAGTAATGCAATCGGTTAGAGTAATTCTAACTCCATCAGATCTTTTCTGATGCTAATAATGAAAAAAATGCGAATTGCTTACAGTTTGGGTAAAATGCCTCAAACAACAGGTGTGATGTTTATGCATCAGTTGATCAAAATGTTGGAATTTGTGGTATTTTTGGCTTAAGAAATGGCTGCAGAAGTGCTAAGTGTTACCGATGAAGACCGAATTTAACGCAATCAATTAGAGCAAATATTTGCATTAGACAAAGCCTTCAAAACAATGAAGAACTTTTTTTATTCAAACGAACTTTCAGAAAATGCAATCTGTAACAAATGTCGAAGGTTTATTGTTTGCACTCAGAAGAAAGAGAACCAAGATTTGCAAATATTTTAAATGAATATATTTATTTATTTATCTTCCTTTTGCATCATAAATATTTTTGCAGGAATTACTTAATTTTTTTCAATTTAATTTTTTTATACTTATTGCACATTTATTCATTTTCATATATTTTTAGTCATTATTTGATACTTTAAATTGACCAGAGTTTGTCGTTTTTCCATATTTATTGTTTGTAATGAATAAGTTCCTTGAGAAGCAATCGATCGGAAGTTCTGCTGTATAATAATGGTAACATTTTGGAGAGTTTTTATGTATAATGGTTCCCAAATAACACATACTTTCTATAACAACGGAAAAGAAAAAAAGCAAAACAACAACAAAATAAAGACATCAACATTTCTACTTCATCAAAATTGATAGAAAAGTACATATTCTTGAAAGAAGTGATATTTTTTCTATTGTCCTTTGTGAAAAATAAGCATGAAAATGGTATACATGTTATTAAGAAAGATAATAAAGGATACAAGATACAGCTTCAATAGCACCTTGTCTCTGTACATCATTGTCAGACGCTCCCAACTTAACCAGTATGCTGTCTAAAACTATGTTCATTGTAGATGAAGTGATTACTTTACCCAGTGTTCCCAAACAAGAGGCAGCTTTGTGACGTACGAAGGGCAAAGGATATTCCAAACAACAGGAAATAGAAGGCAAGACATTTTCTAACTAAAAAGATATTGACAGTGTTTAAAATAAGAAAGATTTTAAACAATTATCAAAAAACAGCTCATACAACTAAAAAAAAAAATAATAATAAATAAATAAATAAAAAAAAATAATAATAAATAAAAACAACAATTTATAACAAGAATAAGAATTTGCTAAAGAACTTAGATTTGATAATATAAATAGCAAAAACTTTTAGCATTTTTTCATTCAATTTTTTAGAAAAATTAAGTATATTTATCTCTGAAGCATATTAATTTAAGCATATTAACTGAAGTATGCTTTAAGTTTAATTTCTAATTTTAGAAATAAAAAATAAGGCATTTATATAAACAATATGAAAAATATATGTAGATGATGTTCAACCCTTTATATTATTAGAATCCTCATCAAATATGAAATTAAAAAAAAGAAAGCACTCTAGGAGTTGCAGATTAAAAATTTAAGTGTGAAAATAAAACAAATCACTACTGAGGAACACAGAAATGAAAACTCCAAAACCTATTTGATTGCTGGAGAAAGCTGAGATTAATTTCATCAGCAAATCAACCTGTTTTTTACCCCGATTTCTACACAGATTTCAATGCAGTTTTCTCTTAGTTTAAATATTTGTGCCTGACCACTAATGTATACATAATTTTCATTTTGACAACAATTCTAAAAGTATATATTAAAGATGTAATTACATAATGTCCCACAAATACAACCAAATAATTAAAAATGCATATTAAAAATAAATATATAATAATTACCTCAGAATGGAGTTTTGGATGAAGATAAGGACAAATGACTCTTAGAACTTGTAAACTACACAACAACTCGATTATATTTATTTCCTTATTAAACATATCACATCCTAAATAATCAAAATATAAATTATAAAACATGCATACATACTGTGCAAATTTTTTATGCATAAAGTTCATCAAATATTTACCTGTTTCTTTAGGATTAATGTAAGAATTAAGTGGTTGAAATACAGATTCCCATAATCTTGGCAATCTGCTCTGCAAATCCACTCCAAAATGTTCTGCAGCATGAGTGAAAACGTTAGTAGCACCTCTAGCTTGGAGTTCGTTACTCTTTTGCAACTAAATGAAATATTAGAAATGAATGCATAGAAACACAATTAAATAATAAAACTGCAACTATTTAAGTTAGTTTATCAGCAAAGCTTTAGAAGTATTTATTATTAATCAGTTTGCAAAATTACTTACATTATCGCATAGCTATTCATTAGTAGTTTTTCATTATGTAGTTTTTCTTTGTGTAGTTATTCATTTAAATTCATGCTACCTCCAAGCTTTAATGTCTTTAAATACAAGGCAAAATTAAGAAATTTTGCTACTGGAAATTAGGAGCTTGATTTCTAAATTTTGCTCATTTTTTACCTACTTAATACTATAACACTTTTCTTTTAAAGCATTTCTAAAAATACACTGAACAATACAACGTTCATTTTTAAAATGAAGAAAAAAATTTTTTCAGTATCATAATCTTACTTACAGTACTCCATTTTTAATGAATCTATAAAAACAGGCTAAAAAAATGCCACATAATAAGGATTTAACTAAAAAATATCTACTGTATCTAAAAAGAATGTAACATAAATAAAACCAATATTTTTTTTTCACATAATTTGTTCTTACAATTTCTAACAAGCAAGCATGATTTTAAAAAAAAAAAACTGCTTTTATTTATGGACAGTTATTACTGAGACAGAAATACTAAAGTTCAAAAGTTTTTAATCAAGAAAAGTTTTTAATACAACAATCTAACAAGAATAGAAAATAAAAAATAACAAATCACCATAAAAAATAAAGTAAATGTACCCATAGCTTAGGCAGAAACTTTTGAAATATCAAGATATTACACTATTTTACAGCAATTTATTTTATTTTATTCACAGCTATTTTTTAAAATGACTATCTTTTTTAAAAAAAAATCTCCAGTCTTTTTGTAAATAAAAGCTTAAAATTTTTGGAAATATCAGACCACAAACACTCCTGGGATAAAGATTAATAAAAGCATCACTCGAACCAATTTATTATATAATACATTACAAAGTTACCTCATTTTCAATGGGATTTTCATCAGGAGAAAAAGACAGCGCTTTCTTAGATGTTGTTGAGTTACTTCGACGAAGTACAACTTTTTCTGCTGCCTTTAAGCATAATGAAAAAAGATTTGATCATCACAAAATAATATAATAAAAAACTTATAACACAGCACTTTCTATCTTTTTTTTAACACAACAGTGTAATATTTTTATTTATAACAGCTTCGGTTCAATTTAAATAAAAAGTTTTAATAAGGTAATAAAAATATGTACAGTACAGAACCCGTTATCTGGAAATCAGAAAACCGGAACAAAATTCAATAAATTTTCCTGCCATTTTTTTAAAAAATTTTTTTTCTTTTCCTTATAAGATATTAGGATTTTTCGTTCTTTTTTGAAAGACGTTTACCTTACCATCATTTTGGAAATAATCATTAGTGTATTAATTTAACGGTTTTTCTTCTTTCTAAGATTATTTCCAAATATTATATTTTTTAGTTGGGTTTAAGAATAAATAATAAAAAAACGGCTTTTTGCAGCGATTCAGAAAACGGGAAAAATCAGTTATCGGAAATAGCAATGGTCCTGATCATTCCGGATAATCGGTTCCCTACTGTACTATGTAATTTTTTCATAAAATGATTTTATATTATGACACAAGTATTAAAATAAAAAGGATATAATATATATTTTTAAGATAAAGAACTGCAAAAAATTCATAAACATTTAAAGTATGTTATGTTCTTACTAATCTCTCAGCTGTATGGTATAACTGATTATGCTTTCCTTATTTTCTTATACATAAAAAACTAAATCAATATATAAAACTTCGAAAGTGTAAAAAATCAAACTACCTTTTGCATATTAGAGAGAGAAATTATTTCACATGTTTTTTGTTGTATGTGATTTTCATTGACTGAACCATTTCCACCAGAAGCAACAATTTCATTGCTCATGTTCCAATTAATGATATCATAGCAAAGGAAACTTGTCAAATTCTTTATGATTTTAGCATTTGGAGCATTGCTTCTTTCAAAACACAATTTCATCAAGTTCACTAAATGTTTAGCAGATGCTCGCTAAAAAATGAAAGCAGCATTAGACACATAGAAAAAAAATATTATTTAGTTTTTTCAATAACAGCTTGGAGTATATGAATTTAATACACAAATATAATAAAATAAAATAATATCGAAATTACAATAACTTTTAAGACATATTTTCAGGAGTCAATGAAGAAAGAAATTGCATATGTGTAAGAAACATTTGCGAAGATCCAAAACTCAAAAAAGGACCCTTCACAAAGTTCTTAACTACTTCAAAGGACCTTTCACTAATTTCTATACTAGGTAAATATTCATGCACAAAACCTATTCTGCTGAAATGTTGGTTTAATATTCCATTTCAGTTACATATTTATAACTCCAAACATACTTCTCATGCACATAAAAATGTGCATTTCTGGAGCAAATTATTGTCAAAAACATATTTTAACTTATCAGAAAAACTTACAAAAGAATAGGCTGCAATTTTTCTAATAACCAAGTGTAAGAAAAAATATATTTCAATAACATGGTTAACAATAATATCTTAAAAATTCCTTAATTTTGTTGGATTTTTTATAAAAATATACATGTAAAGATCTTTATACCGTAATTTCGCGCGTATAGTCCGCGGACTATCTGTGTTTAAAATGTGAATTTTTGAAGCTGCGGACTATCCACCAGTGCGGATAATACGCTGGTTGTTCACGGTTAAAATCGGTGACATTTAAAAAACATGCAGTTCTGATATGATCAAATATAAACAACAGCGCGAGACCTTGCTTGGAATCACTTTCTGGAGACCACTATCCACAAGAGAACTAAGTCTCTCTTTCCCTTCCATCATATGGACAGTTGTTGAGTGTAGGAAATGGGCGTGGAGTGGAGAAGCATAAATCAGAAAGGAATGAATGAAGAAAATCAGGGTGGGGCCAGTGATAACCTCAACTGTAAAACAAACACTCCCCCCCCCTGCTTTTTTCAGGAAATATGTCTCTTCCACTTGTCATGAATGCCTCTCTCCACTCCCTTTTTTTCTTCAGCTGCTTGTTAAAAGCATGTGAATGTTTGATGAATAAAGGGTGCTGATGAGCTTGCAATAACCTTGAATAATCTTACAATTAAAATGTTCCAGAAGAATTTCAAACTTTCAACTGAGGGTCAGTGAAGAGGGGAAAAAGCTAAGTGTGTGAGAATTTCAGACAGGGGATAAAAGAAAGACCTTCCTAGGCGGAGTTATTTAAAAAAAAAAAACCTGATTTGAGAAGCAAAAATAGGGGGAGGAATTGCTAAAAATAGAAACTTGTTTTAAATGCTTGAGAGAGAGCTTTTTATTGTTTTTTTTTCATTGCTCATATTTCTGTCTGATTTCGATCATCTTCCTCAGCTTATTATTATTTTTTTAAATCGTTTCATCTTCAATTCTGATGTGTTTTTGTTTTATTAATATTTTTCCTTTGATAATATTTTTGTTTAGTTTATACTATTTTCGTTTTGTTTTAACATATTCACATTTCATTACCACTTATCACGAGGATAGCACGTTGCACAGTATTTTGTTTTCGTATTTTGTCTTTCATCTTCGATAATGTTGATCCAACATTATGTCTGGGAAACATTGCCGGAGTTTTACTGCTGAGTTTTAAAAAAAGGTAGTTCTGAAAGCTGAAAAAGATGGAAATAGAGAAGCGGGCCGTTATTTTGAAGTGGACGAGAAAGCGGTGAGAAATTGGCGCAAACAAAAGGATGTGTTGAAAAGCATGAGAAGAAAGCTATCCAATCGGTACGAAAAAGTAAAGTGGCCAGCTGTAAAGGAAAATTTACTGAGATGGGTTCTCGACCAAAGAAATGCCGGACGCTCCATTTCAACAGTTAAAATCCGTCTCCGAGCAAAGTCCATGGCAGAAGAGATGCAGATAACGGATTTCAAGAGAGAAATAAATTGGGTTTACCGCTTCATGCGTTACTTGAGAGTTCACAGCAGAACAACAATGTGTTAGGCTGTTCCGGACGAGGCAGATGAAAAAAAAAAGCTTCTTTCCTTCAGTTTACAAGGAAAGTTATTGCAGAAGGGAAGTATTCCCTAAAAAATATTATAAATATAGACGAAGTTCCATTAACATTTGATTGTCCACCGAATCACACCGTCGATACTTGTGGAGCGAAAACAGCATCAATAACAACAACTGGCCAAGAAAAGACCCATTTCACAGTGATGCTCGCCTGCTGTGCTGACCGCACAAAGTTGAAGCCGCACTTAATCTTTAAGAGAAAAACAATTCCCAAGGAAAATTATCCTCGAAGCGTCGTAATACGGTGCAATGAAAAGGGTTGGTGCAACGAGGACATTATGCTCGATTGGTTTCAAGAAGTTTGGAAGAAGTGAGAAGGTGCCTTCTTCAATTTCAAAGGAGTACTAATTATGGATTCCATGAGGGCACACATAAAAGACAGTGTAAAGGCGGAAGCTAAAAAAAAACATCGGTGTAGAACTTAGCGTTATTCCAGGAGGTTTAACAAAAATCCTGCAACCTCTGGATATTAGCGTGAACAAAAGTTTCAAGTCCCACGTACGTGCTTGCTGGGAGAACTAGATGTCGGAAGGTTTATATACTTTCACAAAAGGAGGAAATATGAGACGCGCTTCATACACTGAAGTTGCCGAATGGGTCGATAAATCCTGGAAAAGTGTTAAAGTGTCAACAATCCGATCGGGATTTATAAAAGCCGGGACTGTTGGTGAAAGCGAGGAAATCACTGACAGTGAAGATAGTGATGCTGAAAATGAACTTTCGGACACTCTTCCCGAAAATATATTAGAACTGTTTAATTCTGATACTGATGTATTTAGCGTTTTATTTCTAAAGGTATATTAGTAAGTAAGTATTTTTTTCTATTTATACTTAGTTCTTAGTTTCTAAAATACATTAATATTTCCACTTTAAAATAATGTAATTTCAGACGTATAGTCCGCGGACTATTCGGTGGTGCGGACTATCTGACGATTTTTGAAATTCTTCTTTATATAAAATCGGGTCTGCGGACTATACTATGGTGCGGACTATGCATGAGAAATTACGGTAATTGAGAAATATTTTTTGCAAAATTCAAAAAATATAACTCTTGCAAAATATTATTGTTCCTTGATATTAAAAATAGAATATAAGGTACATTCTGAAAATTACAAAAAAAAAATTTAAATGTCATTTATTCTAATAATTCATAAAAAAAAATATTACTTGTAATATTGCATTTTCTTCTTTTTTAATGGAATCCATCAGGGGTCTGATTACAGGATTTAATTTTTCAGGTAAGTATTTAAAGGAAACCAGAGCCCCAGCAATAGAGGATTGCACCCTGAAAGAAATATATATTCGCATGACGAAGTTTATTCAAGACAAATCAAATGTTAGGAATCAGACAAACTAAGCTTAGCATACTCATTCCATATTCAAAACACATTTTTTTAATAATAATAAATCAATTTATTTTTTTCTAAATAACATTTCTACATATTATTTTAGACAAAACTTATTTTTGAGAAATGAAGATTATTTTAGTTTTCTTAGGGACTGGTAGATAATATTTTGGTGTCAGGCACCAAATCCTGCATCACAGCAGTAGACACTACAGATTTAACACCATTCTTGCAGATAATTTCTTTACTCTAAAATAATTTCTAAACGATTTAAAAACTAAAATAGTAATAATAATAATAGCTATATAATAAAAATAATATAAGTAAAATACAATGTTTTTTAAGAGTTTCAAATATTCTTTCAGTGAAGTTTTTTAAAAATCTTATGCAGTCCATATACAACCTGTAACCAAGTGGTTATTTGGTTACAAGCTGTAAATAGATCGGATAGGAATGTATTCCTATTTCCCAGAAAATATTATTGAAAAATAAAATCAAAATTTCATTAATTTTGAAATCAAACTTTTTATGCATAAGTTTTAGCAGTAAGTTTAGTTAAGTTTAGTTCAGTGCGAAATTTGCTAAACATATGTTAGATTAAGATGTATGTTAGATTTACAAAAATAGCCTCTGCCTGACTTGGACTGAGTTGCAAAGAAATTTAAATTTATGAAGATTAGCTGCAAATAGATTAGCTTCAAATTGAGTTGGTAAATTCTGCAAACAGACGTACAGCTTTATTTATATCAAATATAACAGCTTTACACAAAAAAATTGATAAATATATGTTAGATTAAGCCTAATGTTTACAATAATAGTCTCTGTCTGACTGAGTCAAAGACGAATTTAAATTCATTAAGATTATGCTGCAAATAGTCCCGGTAAATTCTGCTACCAAACTTACAGCTTTAGTTATAATATAATAATCTTTTCTTTGTAAAAAGTACATTTAAAAATCCTTTTCAGTTTTCAAAAATTATATACACATATTTTTTAAGATTTCAATTTCAGGAGATAATCTATATCACAAATAGTATATTCAAACACATTAAAATAAATAGAAAATTTATAGATTATAAAAAATGCTGCTTACATGATAGATAAATTAGATAAATCACTGCTAGTTTGGTTTGTATTTTTCACCAATATTCTTCTTCTTTCTTCAACAGTCTAAAAAAGAAAAATTCCTTAAAATTTATGAAAAATATTATTTTTTTTCTAAAACTTTCAACAGATGTATTAGTACAGATTGTATTCTACAGATGTAAACTTTCTACAGATGTAGACTCAATTTTTTTTATTTATTAGGAGCTTGAACATACTATGTTTTTTGCAGTCTTGTTTCATGAATCAATTATATTCTTTAAAATAGGATTTTCTAATTGATTAAAAAGAGATTGCTTTATGTATTTGCCTGTTTCTTTATATGATGGTTTCTTAGTATCTTAATTTGTATCTCAGTCATTTCAACTTTTTTTATTTGATGCTTAGATCTGCTTTTTTCTCTTCTCATTTTTGTTTTAAACCAAATTAAATTTGAATCTAATAAGTTGAAAAATAGTAATTGCTAATCAGACATTTTTATGTATGGAAACATCACTGCATTGAAATATAGTGACGGAATTTAAAATCAAATAAAATGCATGGTAAATAAAAAACTGAGTGATAAACTAGATTTCAAACAAACAAAATCTAAAGTATTTTAGTCAAGGATTAAATCTCAACAGAGTAATAGGTTCAATAAATAAAATATATGAGCTAATATAAGTCAGCATGATAAAAAATATAAACAATCACACACAAACAATAATTGAGTGATTTGAGTAAAACACAAATAAAAAGTAGTCTTACCTCTTGAATTTTTGCTTTTAACTTAATTGTACACAAAGAACTAGCTACAGATGCCGTAAAGCTGAGAATTTGCTCAAATGTAAATACAGATCTACAAAAAATATGAAAACTTACTTGTTTGTAAGAATAAATAAATTTTACATACGATAATACAGGCATGGAACAAATTTTACATACCATAATACAAACATATATGCATACACCCTGTATACAAATGAGTCATATCATACAGCAAAGAGTACTGCTACTCCAGTTTTTCAGAACATTGAAAATAAAATTGCCCAAATTATTAAAAAGATTAAATGTTTCCTAACTAGGTCTATGTTTATGTATATATTTATCTGTTAAGGTGAAGATTTTAGATAAACTCTTGTGTCAATATGTTGCATACATGTATACAGTATTAAATGGGTCTCACAGCAAATTGAATTGAAATTTCTTTGTACTTTCAATCTTGTTGCAACACAGTATAGCACAAATCAAATTTATTTTGAGTTTACTGATAGCTGTTTCTTTATTTTCTAAGTAACCTGATTAGAAAAGATTATTCCTTCTTTAACAAAAAAAATAGTAAGACCTTTTTCAACTAATGTGAGAGCTCTTTCTTCTTTTTTTTTTCTTTCAAAATAAAAAAAGGACAATGCTGAAAAAATGCAAAAAAAAAAAACAAAAAAAAAAATCTAAGAAAAAAATTTTGTTTAAGTTAACTAAATGTTAATATATGGAGTGGTAAAACTCCTTAGATCATTGTTATCCAAGTAATTCTATGTTAAATTTTTACACATATGTAAATTGTATCTTCACTATTGATATTGAATCATATCTTTACACTTTTCAATCTCAAATTTGTTGCGCTTAAGTACATAGTTGCCATAATGATAACCCACTGTATATAGTTATTTACACTTACTTCTAGATGAAATTTTATGTGAACTTTTGTACCAAAATAACAATAGATAATTTATTTTACAGAGTTTCAGTAACTTTTGTGAATATGTTTATATGTTATATGTTTAAGAATCCTATTGTTACTTATACTGAAAATGTTATTATTCTGATTTTGTATCCTCATTTGTGACTTTGATTTGGTTAAGTTCGGAAAAGATTGCTATTGGCTTTCTTATCGCCAAAGGATGGGTTTTGGGGGACAGGGTATAGCTATTATCCTTTGAAATAATACATATTCATGAAAGATAACAACTCCTTGACTAGACTGTTTTACCTCTAAATGTTGTAAAAGATTGTATTTAGCCTTTTCCTTTCTAAATAATCTGTACTTAAGCAGGTTGTGCACTCTTGTCCTGCACTCTTAGTCTTTAGTATTTTCTCAAATACTTTCCTTCGGAGCTGGGTTAAATTAGGAATTCCACTTGTACATCTGAATTTTTACAGCATAATTAATTGATGTAACAGGGTGCGTAGTCAAATCTTTCAACAAAAAATAAGCACCTTTTAAGCACTCAAAAATATTTTTAAGCACTATATACATTAACAAAATGTACAATTATTTTCAAATACTTCACGTGATCATGATAAAATAAACAGTTTCTGACAAAGAACTGTTTTCTTGATTATATTAGCTAGTATAAAATTATCAAAGGAGGTTTTTTGATTAGATATCAGACGGTGGAAAATGAAGCCTGAAATAGAGAATATCTTGCAAACTGCAGCAGAGTTGCACATGAGAGTGCAAGAATCTCACTGATCCCAGCTCGGAAGTATTTCATCAAACATGTAAAATGATTGGCGATTTCATTCGCTATGGACCGACGGAGCACCAAAATAGATTGTGGTTGAAGGAATTGTGAAAATGTTGAATAGAACAATGTGAAAAGCAAGCTATTGCATAATACACGACGAAAATCGAAAGGGTAAAGAGAAAAATCTTATTTTCGAAAAGGAAAAATTTAGCACTTTTTAAAAATCCCCAATGAAAAAAAGCATCTTTAGCGGTTTTTAAAAAATGAAAATAAGCACTTTTTAAAAACGCTACGAACCATGTGTAAACAAATTACACTTAACCAAAATTTTAAAAAAATATATAACATAAGTTACTTGCAATAAACAATAAAAAATAAAGCATTTTCATGCAATAATGAAGTTTTTTTTTTAAAAATAATTATAATTCAATTTTTATTCATATTTATTGATATGAATAATAATACTTTATTCTATATTTATAATTATATTGAAGACGTTAAGTACCAGTGTAGGACATAAAATAAAATGGATTAAAAAAATTATATTTACCCTGTCAGAAACGTGGGATCAACAGGAATGGAATAATGCTTTAAAAGTGATATAAAATCTTTACACTCTTGTTGAAGCCTTGTAAAAGCAACTGCTATTTCATCAAAATATACTGTTTCATTCAAACATTCTAGACATTTTTCCTTGACAGAAGGCGGGAAATCAAACTCCTAAAATAAATTAAATATCTGTTATGCATTATGTGGAGAGAAAAATACAAATATTAATAGATAAATGCTAAATAGGAAAAAGTCATTCATTAAAGAAAATAAATAAATAAATGAAAAAAAATTGAAGTTTTTACACTGAAACTGACTATTCTCGATATGGTACTTTTCACTGTACATAATTTGATTTAGAGACCCATATTTTCATGGAGATTTTTGTAGATTGGGAATCCTAGTATTAGATAGAAAATCAAAAACTCCATAGAATAGAAGTAATAGAAACATTGTTAGCTATTAGATAAACATGCGAGTGACCAATACTGGCCATTCATCCTTTCATTCAGTTTGGAACTAGTAAATGGTCTCCCTTCCTTTTACTTACTTTTCGTACAATGTTCATGATTGGCACAGAAGAGAAAACTTATTTTACAACGAACTTTCCCCCCTATATCCTTTTACTCATTTACCCATGTTTGGGTTAAGATGCTTAGTTTGGGAATCTATATATAAGACAGAAAGAGTAAAAATATTTCATTCACTCAAATTAAATAGAAGATTATAAGACATGATGACTCACCTCATCACATTTAGCCCATTCATTCAGTACTAAAGAAATTGCCAGCCTTTGTTGAGCAGATTTGGAATTCAAATGGAAAAGAGAAAATTTTATAAAAGAATTGAGAGGAGTATCAATTTCAGGTGTAAACTTGACACCTGGAACATCTTTTCTAATATACGAAACAAGTACACCTATAAACCTATAAAACAAAAATGTTGAATTAAAAATTATAATTGCTTAGCAGATAAAACAAGTACAAGAAATGCATAAAATGTCTTGACTCCTTTAAAGAAATATTTGATATATAAATTTTAGAAGTAAAATAAACTTTTTCATATAATATAATTATAAATAAGAGCCGCGATATCAAAAAAGTTTAGGCATTGACCTGCATTGTGTAAGATTGGTTCTGTGCTTGCAAGAGCAATATGAATTGTAAAATTTTACATGAAAACGAATTCCAATGTGTGATTTTTAATTTTACGTCAATATGAACACCAATGTGGGATTTTTAAATCAAATGTCAATACAACTCACTATGTGTAATTTTAAACCGTGTGTATACCAATAACTATATGTGATTTTAAGTAGCATTTGCATAAATAAGAAAAAACTTTTAAAATTAAGCCTTTGAGAATTTAAAAAAGAGGTACTTTTTTTATAAAATGCAAAAAAAAAATATTTCCTTTTATTAAACTTTTAAAAAAAAAGCAGAACTCTTTACCATTTTTTTTTGAAAAATTTATTAAATTATTTAAAAAAATTTACTTTGTTTTAAACATACTTTGCAGCAGTTATTTTGGCTTGGATTATGTTTAATTCTCGCTCCTTGGAGTTTTCATTTCCAGGACTATTGCCGCCAATATAATACTGTTCAGGAGGTGGTTTTTCTCCAGTTGAAAACCGAGAACGACCTGACGTTTTTTCCTATCATAAAAAAGAAATTATGAACAATGCAAGAAGGAACATAAAAAAGAATAAAACATATAAAAAACACATTCATCATACTTACTTTTAATTTATGAGGCATTGCCAGCCAGGCTGGATTAGTACTAGGATCATATGGTACATTGGCAGGCTGCATCATTATTGACAACCAGGGACTTAAGAATTGGAGAGATGATGTTACAACAGATAGTAAAGGAGCATGAGAAATCATATTATTCCAGACCTAAAATAGATATTGGGTTTACAATTAGAATGAAGATTGACAATTTTTGTTTTTTTATGTTTTTGGTTTAATGAGTGAGCTCTATTAATAGAATAAAACTGGGGCTGCATAGTTCTGACTGACTCACAGCACTGACTACGATCCATTTCTGAGTAATAATCCCATAGTATTCTGGAAAGCATGGGTCACTGGTGTGTAACACTCTCAACCACATTTTTATCAGAAAATTTTGATTCTTTTATTTGTAATGTGAAGTATTAGATTTTCTGTGTAAAAAAATATCATTTAAGGAAGATGGAAACATTTCAGTTTGACTAAAATGTGCAATTCTTACGACAAATAATTATAATAGATATTAGAATTATTTAACTTGAATCTCAATAACTGATTACTATTACGGACAATTTTAAGACTGGTTATTTTCCAGGTTTTTGTAAAAAAAAAGTGCAGCTTTCCCTGATTTTTAGAGTTAAAATAAAATTCCCTGACAATTCCAGGTTTTCCCTGACCTGAAGAAACCCTGTAGAAACAGTTGAGTTCTTCATGAGAATTTAAAATTGAAATGAGTAAATTTTAGTCAACAAAGGAAATTTGAGTGATAGTTTATTTTTGAGAATAATAATTCTATAACTGCTTCAACAAATAAAACAATGATGGAAATAGAACACTATAATAGTTACAACTTTTAAATTCAAATTTTTATACATACTTGGAACAAGAGTACATGGATTTCTGAGAGAGGTTCCACTAAGCTCCTTTGGAACAAAAGTCTTAAGGCAGGTTGTAATATTTCTGGAAACCATAGAATACTTGTCTAAAAATAACAAACAAAACAGTTCAATGTGTAGCAAAAAAGAGCTTCAATTAATATATATATATATATATTAATTCAAAATGGTGGCGATTAAGTTGCAATATTGTTATGTTTGTATTGTTATTCATCANATATATATATATATAACAAATAAGTAGAGTTCACACCAGTAATGAATATTTAGTGGTTCATTAGGTATTCATTAAGTGGTCCAAAAACTTATATTAAACTTGAAAAGAAATACCGACTTTACGATTCCATAATTCATGTCATGGTACACAAAGTTATTAATTGCCATATTACCACTCTAAAACTAATTAGGTTCATTAGCCCATAAAAATTTAAGATTAGTATTTATCAAAATTAAGTGCAAAAAAGCTAAAATAATATTAATAAAAAGATTAAACACAGAGATTAGAATGCTGAGACCAAAATAAATAAATAAATGAGGAAAACAAAGAAAGTAAGAACGGACAAAATGTTACATTAAAAATTAATTATCTATAAAATTTTAAATAAAATCATTTCTAAGAGAACAAAAAATATTATTTTATTGATGAACAATTAATCATAATGTCAGTTCATGAATCCAAAGCACAGCACAACTAGTAAATTTGAAATTTCACCAATTAAATTTAAAAATTTTGTTCCATACAAAACGTTGAATAAAAAAATTAGTACAATCAAAATTTTTTTTAAATGCATGGAATTTGATACAAAAAAAAACATTTTTCGTAATTATTTTTAAATTCAAAACATACTTAAAAACGACAAATTTGTTGCTAAGCGAGTGGTTTTAGTGACATTTGTGAATATTTGGCAGCAATTGTCGACATTACTGGCGTGAACCCTTCAAATATGAAAAAAAAAAGAAAATATTAAATGACAGAAATGTGAAAGAACAATCTAGAAACACTCAGAAAGAAAACAAAAGTTGAAAATTCAGTATTACAATTCAATAAGATATTGGATTAAAATTGTTAAATTTTACCTGATTATTATTTATCGAAGTTAAGGTGATGAGCGCTTGAAGGACTGATTTTCGAACAATTGATGAGCTGTGATTTAGAAAAGGCCAAACACGAGGAACAAGCTCTTCTAGTCTCAGGCAGCTAAAATACATACTTCATTTAAATTGACAAACAACAAACTTAGAAAAATAAAGCAACACCAAATTTTGGATGGCACTTTACTAAGAAGTTATTTACATGACATAAATAACATTTATCACAAAATTTCATTCCAGGTCATGAGAAACAAGACTTTTAAAATTACTTAAAATAAATATTTTTTAAATTAACTGACTTTCTTTTGACTAAAAAATTGTAATTTGAATGTTCACGTCTACAATTCAAGTAAGTTTTAAATCACTATTAGTTTTCAACTGCTAACACTGCAACAAAACTGTATTTTCAGCACAGTTAGCTAAAAACTTTGGTCAATTTTAATTCACTAGTCCAAAGTGAAATTTCTACATTCCATTGGTGACTGAATATGAAAGCTTAGCGAATAAATTGCATTGTTTCAAATGTTGAGTTTTAAATTAGACTAATCATGCTTGTTTTATTAGGCAACAGTGCAGCCAAAAATGGAAGCATTTTAAAATCAAGCTATTGTTTCTTCAAATAGTAAAAGCCTATTTTGATTTAATACAGTAGAACATTGATCAACTATTTCTTATGGAACCATTCATTCATTGCAAACAATAAATATGTAAAAATGACCTCGGATCAACATAAAATAGTAAATCATCAGTTGAAAGTGAGTGAAAGAATGAAGAAAGTAAAGGACTTGAAAATTAATAAATTTAAAATATAAAAATTTTCACTAAAATAATTATGTACTTATAGTAAAAATATTTATGATTTAAAAGATAGATGAATAAACACATTTATTCATTCAAATCATTTAAAAAGTTTGGTTTGAACACACCATTTTCTTCTCAGTGCAAACAACAAATTTTCAACATTTTTAGCAGATTCCCATTAATTTTCTATAAGTCGGTATGGATACCATAAAAATGCTCATTGTTTCAAAGGCTTAGAAGTTTTTTTATCTAAAAAGTGGCACTGTTTTTTTTGTTTTGTAGTGCTCATCGGTCTTTGCACTTCTTCAGTTTCTGCAACAATTTCTTGAATATGCAACACCACAAGTTTCAACATTTTCATCAACGGATGCATAAATATCAAATGTGATGCTTAAGATGTTTATCATCAAGCTGTTACAAATTTTATTATTTTATTCATCATTAGCATCAAGAGCTACTGTCTTTTTATACATACTGGTCAAATTTATGAATGATAGCACAAGAATCAGCTAGATAGCATAAACAATCTAAACAGATGTTATTAACATAATAAAAATAGCATTTGTGACAAAACTGTCAAAACAACACAATACATACAAGAAAACGAAACATGAGGTCTGAGTGTAATATTTTGGTATAAATATTGTTTTATCTTTAATTTCCTACATTATTTTATGGTTTCAGTCAACAAAAAAGTTTTTCAGGCTACATCTGTTAACATTTTAAAATTCATTCATAATTTCAGGGGTAATTACAAGCCCAACTCAAAAATCCATAATGGCACATTTCATAAAATTCATGTCTTAATAAATTTAAATCATTGATATTTCCAAAACTTGAAATTCTAAACAAATTATATGCAGCATAATTTAAATGAATAATTATGAAAAAGTTTACTTCTATCTCTTATCACATTTATTATTCCACCAGAAAATATATTTATTACTGAAAGAGATGACAAGTATAAATTCTAGTTCTAATACTTTTAAATAAAATATACAAGAATTTTTATACATAGATGTGATCGATGATTTCTTGAAACTTCTAGAGCTTGGATTTCAGGAAACTTCCAGATCGCGGTTAGCGAAAAATTCCAATTTTTTCTGGAACACAATCATCTCTGTAATTTTCACAAATGTAAAATATTTACAAACAAAAATTTTAATTTGGCTAGTATCTTTAGAACTGTAAAGAAAACTCATTCCCGACACAAGTCCTTTAATGAGAAAAATAAGAATTTTCAAAAATGACAAAATAAAGAAGCTTTTTTTTTATATAACCTTAAACCATTTTAGTGGAAACATTGAGCAAAAAACTCATACCTATTTGAGCAAAATTCAGAAGAGTATGATAAAAGAGATGCTAAGAGTTGAAGAATGGAGCTCGTAGAAACTGTTAAATCATCTAGATCCAAAAGAGCATCCCACAGAGAGGTCAAAATAGAAGTGATCTAAAAGAAATATATTTTATAAACATTATGCAGAAACTACGTTTATAAAAACATTTAATTAAGAACGTAAGGAAAATTACAATATCTCATTATCTGTTACATAATATATCCTTTATAATGTAATTTTGTAAATATCTTTATTACATATCTATATTTTAAATACAACTTTCAATTATTTATTTATCTAACCTTGTCTGGTAATGCTGAAACAATCACATCCGTCACAGGTACTAATGCAGAAGCCGCAACCGCACTGACGTCGTCTACATTATCAGTGAGACAATTACAAACAGAATCAAACACCATTGGAATCAAATTTGAGTTTAAGTCCTAAAACAAAAAGCAATATCAGTTTCAATGTTAAATAAATTAACATTTACGCTATTTCCATTTTATCATACATATTTACTAAATTTTATACATATGTACCTTATTATACATAAAAATTTATTTTTTTACACATATTATTTTTTTTATACATATGTATTATACATATTTACAAATTTTTTATTTTAATATATATATTTATTTAATATATATATTTATTTATTATACATATTTATTATGCATATGTACCTTCCGAACAGCAAGGATATATTTTAAACCAAGTAATCCCCCGTGGCGAGCCTCCCAAGCAGGTGTCTTTAATAACTGTAATAATATCTGAAGGACTTTTATAACTCTTTCTTCTGATAATAAATTAGTAACTATCCCTAATACTTGAGAACATGTTTCTCTCACAGGTGCAATAACCTAAATAAGACAAAAAAATAAAATAAATAATTACTAAAATATACAACAAAATTTATGAAAATAATGTTTCACACCAGCGATTCTCAACCTTTTTATTTTGTTGCGGCACATTTTTAACGATTTCGAAATTTGACGGCACGCAAAGAAGAAAATAAATATATAAGTTGTTTACTTACCTATGTAAATATTACCTATGTACACCATGTAAAATAGTTCATGATGATAATTTTGAATATAGAATAAAATATGCACGACAAAAACAACAGTACGTTTATTAAGGAATTAATTACAAGTTAAAAATAAGAATATTTTTAATGAAAAATTAAAGCTTCAAATTTTTTGATAATTTGTTTTTATAACTCTTAATTACTTAGCTTACATTAATTGTTAGCTTTTAATTCCTTCTGTAAGTTAATATTTAGTTTGCTTTATTTTGTTAATTACTAATTTTAATAGTCATTAAATTTTCAACTTATTTTAGCATTTTAAGATCGTCAGAGACAGGACTATTGCAGACCAAGATGTTCACGTTGCTGAAGCATGGAAAACTTTTCTTTAATTTAAAATTTACTAATAAAAAAAACATTACAATTTTTACAATATCATTTCTAAAATTTTGCGGCCCACAGAAGTGCCCTGGAACAGTGGTTGAGTGACACTGTTTTACACTTTACAAGGTTATAAACCAGCACAGACAAATTAATAAATGCATAAGGAATGAGATTTTCATTGCAAGAGAGGATATGCCTGGTAACAATTTCATTGAAAAGCTGCTAACAGTTTCGTTCATTTATATATTTTTTTATGATGGTTTGAATTTATATTTTTTCTTTAAACACAGTGTTTTCACTACAGCGCGAGAACGCGAGAATCTCGCATATTTTTTTATATTCTCGCATTAAAAAATGATTACCGCGAGAAATTCGCACATTCTATAAACCAATTTCAAAATTCGCAAATTTCTCGCATTTTGAAAAAAAATTCTCATTTGCGCCATTTAGAATAAAATCCGTTTCATTTTCTTCCTGGATCTTTTATTATTTTCAACATCTGCCCCATTATCTAGCTTCCCTATTTACCAGTATTGTTCAGAACCTTTAAGAACAACAGAACACCATCCTTCGGACCCACGGAACCTCTTTCAGAACGCATTTCTCTACAACCACGTGTTTACCGTTTCTTCATGTAAGATGTTTAAATTTTTTGCTCGTTAATGTAAGATGGACAAATACCTTGTAAAGCCACTATCTTCTACTCCGAAACGGACAAATGAAAATGAAACAAATGTGGATAGAAACGATCAAAACGAAACAAATACGCATTTGAGCAACCTAATGAGAATAGCTGATGAAAAAGTAGATGTAGAACATTTTCCATATGATGATGCAGCAAAAATATTCAATGCTTTAAAAATTAGAAGATGTTAAAAAGACATTATAATTAAAGAAATGATTTTTTCTTCAAGTCTCTTGGTGTTTTTTCTTTTTTTTTTTAATTTTTGAAATCTCACTTAACTTTTTGAAATCTCACCCTGTTTTTGAGAAAGGGTGAGAAGTTCTCACCCATTTTTTTTCTGAGATGAAAACACTGAAACAGAATTAAGGAAGGGAAGAAATTAAGAAAATTTAGTCACTGGTTTAAAGGATTAGTAACAAAAAATAATTGACAAGTCTAGATACATTTATTTGCTGGTCTGTTCACGTGCCCCAATTAGATTTTTGAAAATGCTTAAAAATCAACAGAACCGAATTATATAAATGAATAAAAATATTTATATTTTAGTAAACAAGTAATTAAACAGAAATTAAATAAAAAATTACAGAGAATGTGTAATATTCAAAATTATTATGAAGAAGCACAGACCAAAACAGTAAATAAAAACTGTCATTATGCTTGATTGATCGCTGATCCAAGGAACCGTTCAATATTTTTTCATAATAGTCTGAATTTGATTTTAGGGATTTCAGACCACTGAACCAACATTACTTACAAGCCTAATATTAAATTTTTATCTCTTCTTATCATATAAGAATATTCTATATTCATGTTTTCGACAAGCTACATATTGCTTTTAAGTATTTCTTTTATCCCCCAAAAAGTATTTTGATACTTATATTATTATTATTTTTTTAAAAAAGGCAATTTTCACAATGAGAAAATGAAAAATTCTAAGAATGATATATTTTTAAAAATATATAGATTATTTTTTGGAAAAAATATAATAAAAAATTTATATAAATAAATATTGGTAATATACGAAAAAAAAGTGTTAAATTAAGGAGAAATTAGTAATTTGTTTTACCTATTTCTTTTACTATAATATTAAAAAAAACTCAACAATATCAGAATCAAAAGTTTGTAATAAACCTGATTTAACAACAAAGAATTTCATGCAGCAATTAGGAAATTACTTGAAGTAAGATTAACAATTACAATACATTTTTGAAATTACTCACTTGATCCGAGACAAAATCACCGAACTTGTCTAAGGCTAATACACAGCATAATCTAAGAGCCAAGTCTTCCAGCCATAACTGGTTATAATATTTACTCTAAAAAATATGTTAGGATTTAAACAAAAAGGCAAAAATCAAAGTGTAATAATTAATATGCAACAAAATCTAATTAATTTATTAATTATATTTTTTATCCAAAATATAATACCAATTATAGTAGAAAGCATTCATTGTATAATCGATAAATATAATTCATGTATAATCGATGAATATGAACATTAACAAAGTGAATATAACCATGGATTCTATCATATTAACTTGATATTTGCAATGAATAATCCCAAGAAACTAAATTTTTCAATGAATAAACTTCCTTAATATAAAAATTTAGGGGTAAAAAGACAAGTCTTGAGCACTCAAATTATGATGCCCATCATCAAGATCATCAAACACGTAAATAATAAAAACAGATTTGGAAAAAAGAAAAGAAAAGTGAAGTTTTCAACAGAAAAATTTGAGGTGGTTGAAAGGGGCAAGCCATGACAAGATGCATTTCCAAGTGAAATGCAGAATTGGCACTCATATGAATAAAACAAAATTTTAGTTTAGAGCATCAAAATAAAGCTGATATGACAGGGGTGAAAAAAATATTTGCTTTCATCGAAGACAAATTTATACCCCAGTCTATAAAAATGTGCGGCTATAGTTGATTCATCGAGTTCTAAATAATTAACATTTTAATCTTTACATTAACAGTCTTCAATCTTTGCATTTCCCAAAACTAAACTTGGAAGGATTTTTTTTTTTGTGTGTGTAATAAAGCCATAGTTACCTTAGAAAGGTATATTGTTAATAACCCAATGATTATCAATAGATTAATGTGCCAATTCTTAATCTGCCAGGAAAGCATGCATTATTAATGTTATATCAATAGTAACTTTCATTTTAATTGTGAATAATAAATCAGATAATTTTTGCTAATCTAAATCTTTTTAACAAAAAAGTATTAGATATTATACACTAAGTATTGAGCACAAATAAGCATTAATTAACAAAGTAGTGTCATTATTAAAAGTATTAAGTGCTATCAGGAGGTGCCCTTCTACACATCTATTTCTTTTAATTCTATTCCCTTGTGTTCAATTGCAGCTAAAAGTATTGAAGTGCCAGATCAAAGTATGAAGGCAGCAAAACTAACTAACTACAAAACTATCTAACAACAAAATTTACTTTCTTACAGTAACATACCCGACCAAGTTAGTAAGTGTAAAAAATACATGTCTGGTTTGAAGTTTTATATAACTCAGGTCTATCAGGCAATATAATGAGTTCAGGTAAATAATAATACAGTTTTACAAAATATAAAATTTTGTAAATACTTTCTTCATTAATAATAAAAATAATCATACAAAAAAGTGTTCGATGAAGAATACTTACTTCATGGAGAGATATTCCTAGTTTTTTTCCAGCATCTTTTCCGTGAATTCTCACAATTTCACGTAAAGCTGTTGCAGCCCCATGACGAATTTCCCAAGATGCATTCAATAAATCCTGAACTAGATTATCACTGAATGATTCCAATGGCCAGTGGTTAGACTGAAAATAAAATATAAATTATTTATTAAGTTCTGGATATAGCAATTAGTAAAAGAAAAACATTTATTTCTTAATAATAAAGATAGATAATTTGTTCCTCAATAAAGTTTCTATATCTGCATTCTGTTCACTTCCATTGTTCTTTAAAGGATTTTTCAAATTGTTAGTCGCGTTTCGGACATTTGATAAGCAAACAACACTAACACTTAAAAATTTATCTATATCAAGTCTACTAGCGATGCACTGAAGAAAAAAAATTAAGACAATTTACATACCAGACTATAAAAAAGACAAACAAAAAAGCTGAAAGAAAAACTTAATTCACTTAATTTAAATAGTATAAAAGTGTTTTTCTAGAAGTTTAATGTTTAAATTTGTCATTAAAACCTATTTATATTTTATTCCTTCACTTATAATTTATCACCAAAAAGATTTAAAGAAAAAAAAAAGCACATAGAGCCTAAAGTAATAGATGAAAATCGCAATGTTAATGACTGAGTGAAGAAAATAATTTTGGAAGACAAATACTAAGAATACTAAGAATAATATATTAAGAATAAAATAAAAATGCTTTTAGCTTATCATTTGAAATAAATTATAAATTTTATGTAATGAAAAAATTAAAAAATAGCAGCAATACCCATTTTTTAAGATATAACTATAAATAATACAACTTTATGAAATGAAAACTAATATAAATTCAATTCTACCCACTCAAAGTACTAGAGCCTAGGATCTGATGAAAATTAAAATTGTTTGAGAATTTATAGTTAAGTTTTAAGCAGAAATTTTTTGTTTTCTTCAAGAATTTAAAATTCCCTTAAGAAAATGTAATTAAAAATTTTCTTAATTTCCAGGTTACTCAGATGAGTAGATACCAAGCAAATGTTAATAAAACGGTGGAGTACCAAGTAGTCAGTATTCTACTAAAAAAATATTTGGTCACATGAATAATTATTATTTGGTCAAAATCAAGATTCAGTGCACTCCTAGAAAATGATAATGTATATGAGTTTTCCTATATCATGCAAAAGTACTGGAAAACGGGAAAAAAAAGTACTAATTATGGAAAAATTCCAGAAGTTGTTTAATTGTTACCATTTTTTTTATCATACTCATTGCAATGTGGGGGGGGGGAAACAAGTCAGAATAAGAAAAATCATGGATGCACAATCTATGGCCTTCAGGCCAAAATTGGTCACAAAAGCTTTTGACTTGGCTCCGTAACTGACGTACATATCAATGAAATAAAAAAAGCAGAAAAAGTATCGGAAAACTTCTTTCTTAAAAAAAATAAAAAATTGCTTTGTAACAGTAAATTGTCAATTTAGTTCACAGATTTCTTCAGAGTATAGGATTATTTATGACAATGGGTTCAGTATTTACAATGATTGCTACAATTATTATTTGATTAAAATCAAAATTCAGTGCACTCTTAGAAAAATGATAAAATTGAAATCCCTAAGTATTTCCTATATCATACATAAGTATTAGAAAATTAAAAAAAGTACTAATTATGGAAAAATTCCAGAAGTTGCTTAATTGTTACCATTTCTTTATCACGCTCATTATTGCAATATATGGGAAAAAACAAAAATCAGAATAAGAAAAATCAAGGACGCACAATCTATGGCCTTCGATCGAAAATTGCTCGCAGAGGTATTCGACTTGTCCCCGGAACTGGCGAACATATCAATAAAAGTAAAAGCAGAAAAGGCATTGTAATTTTTTTAAAAATTGCTTTGTAACAGTAAATTGCCGATTCAGTTAACAGATTTTTTCAGAGTATAGGATTATTTATGACAATTTATGATTGTTACAACTATTATTTGGCCAAAATCAAGACTCAGTGCATTCTTAGAAAAATGATAAAATTGAAATCTTTAAGTTTTCCCATAACATGCTTAAGTACTAAAAAAAAGTTCTACAGTAAAAGTAATTTCAAAATTACTTTTTAGATTATCAGTGTGCATTCTTTTGCCTCAGAATTTCATGAATTCTACCCGAATTTTGTATTTTTTTTATTTCACTTTCGTTTTCTGAAAAGCTATCTGAAGTTACCTTCTCCCTCAAATACATTTGTGTAAAAAAACGTTATTGAGCGTAAATGAGAAATTAGGAAGAAAAAAGAGGGTGCCGTTAAAAAAAATATTCAAGTTATAATAAATCAAGTTAATATAAATAAATCAAGTTAAAAAAAATATTTGTGAAGTTGCCATTCATTAAATATAAGTCAAAAATTTCAATTTTTGAGGAACAAAAATTATAATAAAAGGAAGATAAAATATTTTCTATAAAAGTGCTGATTGATAAATGGTAAAAAGATCAATCTGCATTAGTCTTAGCTCTTGACAAAAAATTAAAACAACATTTTAAAAATATTTAAGTAGTAGAATAGCATTAAAAAATGTATAATCACAAATTGAAGTTACCTCTTCCCATAAATTTCCACTACTAATGACATCCCCTTGTTTTTCATCTGAACAATTTTCAATCTTTCTTTTTTTGGCTGCAGGTTCAGCAATACTAGGATTCAGGAATTAAAAATAAATTTAAATACTCCATAAACAAACCTTGTATTAAAAAACATGTGAGTAACATTCATTAATTATTAAGAATGATAAAAACTTTGTGATGATTATTGCGAGAAATATTAAATTTTTTAATGAATTTAATTATAATTTTTTTTAAATTTTAAATTATTAAGAGATAAAATTAAAATAGTTAAAAAAGGAAAAAAGTCTAAGTGCAACACCAATGCATCAGAGCAGAGAAAGACTAGATTAAGAAACAGCAAGGTGGGATTAAAGTTGAAAAAAATAAATATATTCAATTAAAATAATAAAGGACATAAACATTTTGATTGGTGTACTGAAGCAACAGAACATTGCAAGGTAAGATTACAAAATACCGGGGAATTTAACTCCGTCCACAATTTACCTTTTTTTTTCTATTTCTAAGAAGATATTCCGCTAGTTCAGAAATGATAAAAAATTCTTTTATTAAATTCAATTAAAAGAGTTTTACAAAAATGCGAAGAAAAAATTTTTTCTTTGTGAAATATCGATTTTTTTAAAATGGAAATCTGCAATTTTTTAATTGAGCTAAACAATAAAATACATATATTGTTTAAGAAACATTTTGAAATATGGTTCAAAATAATATTTTAAAAGAAAAAAAAAGAACACATTAAAGGAGCAGCTATACTTATGATGATAAAAACAGATATATTAACAACAGCGGAATGTATGTCTATGGAAATTGGGATAACTTCAGAATTTTAATCATTTGACAAGAATCAGAATTTTATTTCCTAAACTATTTATAGTATTGCAATTATGTGACACCCCCCCCATGGCAGAATCGCAGCGACAGAAAGCATTGTCACAGAATGTTACAAAGTTCTTGCAGAAAGATTTTTTTTTTTTTTTTGAAAAGTACAAAAATTTAGTTTTTTTTTATACAGAAATTTCCACAGAATATTTGAATCATAGATTCAGATAATAACTTTTTGACGCACTCAATTTATGCCAATAGTATTGTAAATCGATGTAATGTTTCGATTTTATTTTCGGCATTTATTGATATTGAAACTCACGTGGATTTTAAATATCCCGATATATTTCAAACAATCTGGAAAATTCAAACCGTGCATTTGAGTAATTACTTTTTAAGGCAATAATTCTATCGAATTTTTAGCAGTTATTGCTCTTGATAACACTATACTTTTTAAATCCAATATTTTTTATACGATATTATTTATTACAACAACCTTATCTCAAAACGAAACACGCATTTGAGGCATCCAATTCACGTGATTTTGTCATTATCTTTTTGTCAGTAATTACTACTACCGATGTCATGCTTTTTAAATTTTTTTTTATTGTGATGATTATTAACAAAAGGCGAAAAAAGAAATAATTTGAGCGCTCCCCCTCCCCCAACAAAATTCGAGAATATCACCCATAATATTAGAATAAAAAACTATTAAATGTACAATTAAGAAAATTAAATTTTTTTTTTTGTAAATACAGCGTATTTGTTATTTTAAATTAGTAACATATATGTTTGTTAGTATTGAAATTATCTTGCAGAAAGATATAAGTGCAAAAGGGTTTCGTTGCAGATAACTCAAAAAACTTCTGCCACTGGGGTGACACCTAGAAAATATTGTTACATAGACTATTACTGGAAGTTATTTAGAAAGTAATTTGAAACAATGTCTGCAATTAGTAGCAAAAGATAATAAAACAAAATATTAAAGAGTATGCGGAGGAGAAAATATAGAATACATTTTAAATAATTTTTAAAAAGCCTAAAAAAAACATTTTCTTTTACACAATTAAATTATTCAAACTTTAGGCATATAAAACAAGATTTAAACATACAAAACTTGTTTTTTAAAATTTTAAAAAGCAAGTTTTAGAACGAGAAAATATAGAATACATTTTAAATAATTTTTAAAAAGCCTCAAGAAAACATTTTCTTTTACACAAAAAAAATTATTCAAACTTTAGGCATATAAAACAAGATTTGAACATTCATACAAAACTTGTTTTTTAAAATTTTAAAATATGTACATTAACTAAATATTTAAGAAAGAAACATGTTTTTCAAATTATAAATTAAACATTATTTTTCTATCAAGTTATATTTCTCTGTAATTAGTAATGTGATTATTTTAGAGGGTCAAAAACAAAAATTAAAACTATACATAAAAATTTTGTCAGAGGAACCATTTACACACTTTTTTTATAATAACAATTTATATATTTTCTTAATATTTTCTAACATGAAAAAATTCATTATAATTAAAAACAAGTAAAGTGTTCCACAAACTATACAACAAGCTACTTATTACAATTTTTAACAAGTAAATGTAATTAAATCTCAGTATTTGAAATATAAAAAATAAAAAAAAATTTTAAAAAATCAAATAATTTTTAAGGTACATAAAAGATAATGAAATTATAGTGCTATACATAAACAAATTAAATTTTTTATTTTTTTAAACAAACAATAAAGAATTTTCTTTCTTTTAAAAAAAAGAAGAAAAAATAATAAGTAAAATTTCAATGTTCATGAAAATTATTAAGGGCGAACATGTTCCTTAAATGCTACATCTAAGAACACCATAAATTAAATGTTAAAAAAATTAAGTAGGGTAATTTTTTCATTGCCCAACTTAATTTAGAAAAAAAAATGTACCTTTGACTTGTTTGAAGCGAAAGATTGGAAGTTTCACTGTTCAAGGTTTCTGTTGCGTCAGTCTGTTAATAAAAAATAAATAAAAAAATTGTTAACTAAGAATAAATGTTTTAAAAAAAATTGCACAAAACTTTTCCGAAATTTTAAGAAACTAACAAACTTGATTAATAAAAATACAGAATTTATAATCATAAATATTGAACAAAACTTTCTTTAACTACTAATACAAAAAATTGTTATTTAAAAAAGAAAATAATTGCTACACTATAAAATTTAGCAGCCAGTTCTGCACATTCAGAATATGTAACTTTATATTTAAAAAAATGTGCAAATTATATTTAAAAAAAATTATTAATATGTAGTTTTTATTCTAGGGTTTTCAACCTTTTTTATAAAACTAGTAATCTAGTAAAACTAGTAAGCTAATAATTTTGCTAATTTAGTCATCATCATAGTTAGATAATATAAACGCATGTGCACACGATTACATTGGTGGTGATTCTCCAAATTTGCAGATGATACTTTTTTAATACTTTTTGTAATATAAAAAAGTATCCGCTCGCGCAAAAAAATAGTTTGCAGTGAGGGGAAAAGAGAATATGAAGCAGACAGCGTAATGCAAGGTAAAAAAAAGTCAGTGTTTAGTTGTAAGCATGCTGCTCCCAAAGATAAAAGATATAACTGCCACTTCAGCCCAAAGATTGGCGGCAGAGATTACTGGTAGTCTACAATTAGCTAATTTTTTACAACTTAACTCGATGCGACTATCGCTTTACATTGAAAATAGACCATTGTGGTGACAGTAGGAAATCTTATAATGTAATTTCATTTCAAACAAAATTACAAATGTTATTTAATATGATAAATACTTTATATGAATGTAGTTCTATAACTATTAATATTTCTGCAATGTTCTTAAAGTAATAATAATAAAGTAAATATGCATGTGTATATATATCTATATATATTTTGTCAAGAATAAATAAAAATATTAAATAGTTAACTTTTTTCGTATATTTAATAAAATTATGATATAAGATACTTTTGGATTGTTTGCACAGATACTTTAAGCTTTTATCTTACTATGGTTACCATGTTCTTTAAGAAAAAATAAGCTATAAATAAATAATTTGTGAATACTTAAATTTATTTAGGTTATAATTAAAAATTATATACACAGCAATGTTACATAAATACATGAACTACTTTCAATTCAAATTTTTATTCCCACCATTAAAAAATAAGATGTTTTAAAATTTTACAATAAGTTATTAAAACTCTAAACTAGAATGACAGTTTAATTCAAATTAATTGTTTTGATATAATTGAAAAAGTAGTTTATAAAAAATAAATATATTTTAAACAATTTAAGAGCATTACTTTTTCTTGCTTTATTTTTACACTGCTAGCAGTATGGTTTACTTCAAAATCTTCACTGGACAAATAATTAGAACCAAAATCGTCAAAAACATCTAATCCCAAGTGCTGATTTAACATCTGCCTTTGTCTGGCGAGATTCTCTTGGAGATTCATATCTGCATAAAAAAATATTAGACTTGATATAAATATTTCTTCATTTAACATAATACAATAAACATTAACACTTTTAATGAAATATGATGTTCTATACATAAAGTAAATTTATATAAAGTACAATATTAAATTATTAGCTTTATAGTTAACTACCTAAGATAAAAAAACATTATGATGTTTGTCCAGAATTTCCGTGCCAATTTCCAAAAGGATTTATACGGACAATTCTAAATATATAAGAGTGATAGAAAGCAAATGGCAATCTTAATGCCTATTAAATCTCACAAACAAAATTTGGAAAAAGTTTTATTATCAAATAGATAAATTGCAGACAACAATTTAATAAGAACCTCCAGAGCAGCAAATCCGATGTGTCTCATAATCAAAATTATCCAAAAATTCCAGGAACTTTTTAAGTTGATTTTTTAAGTGTAATATAATAATATAATATTTTCTTTATTAAGTTAACGAATAAATTCCGAACAATTGAGAAAACTGTGCGTCGTTTGATTTGGTACACACAGTTTGATCATAAACTTTGAAAGCATATTTACAAATAGTTGGGGGGAGGGGGCTGATTGTTTTAAATGAATGCCTAGGTTTTGAACTAGTGTTACTCTTTGTGATGCATAGTTGAGAGCAATTGGAATATACGGTTGGCTTGTTGGGGTTGCAATCTGGTTTGTTAAGTGCAAAAATATTTCAATCAAATTATTTATTTAAAATTTTTTTTATCTTTTTATTAATTACTTTTAAAATTTATTTTTAAATTTTAACATTTACTATGATATATTGCAAATAGTAAAATTTATATGGTAGTAATGCTCTAGACATGACTCAATCAAAAAAAAATTTATGCAGAAAATCATCCTGAGTTAGTGGACAAGGGGAAAAAAGAATAACGAAGAACAAGAAAAATTATAATGTGTTTATTACCAAAAAATGGAATGCATTTTTATGCAAAAGAAAAATGGCATTAATTGTAAAGTATGTTATTCTGATTATTTAAAAAAAAAATTATAACAAAGTATAATTTATATGGTGGTAATGCCCTAGATACGACTCGATCAAATTAATTTATACAGAAAATTATCCTGAGTTAGTCAACAAGGATAAAATAGAATAATGAAGAACAAGAAAAAATTAAAAATTATGTGTTTAATATCAAAAAATGGAATGCATTTTTAGACAAAAGATATATAGCAATATTGTAAAAGTATGTTATCCTGATAATTTAAAAAACATAATAATTTACTGAAAAATGTGTTTTATCCGACAAGTTTCAACTTACAAATGTAACTTATAGTATATTAGGTGACAGTAGAAAAATGATTTTTAAGATAAATTTTAACATAATTTAAAGATAGCATACCAATGTGGACAGAAAAAAATTATATTGTTACAACAAAATTTTTTGCACTTTTAACATTTCAGGTGTTAAAAATAAACCAAAAAGCATGAGCTAAAATATTCAGTTGCTTAATAGTTTTCAGTACTAATAAAGATTGTTTTATTCATCTTACTGAAGTTCAAGCACTGGCATAGAAAGGACTAAATTTATTAAAATATTTCATTTTCCAAGTGTATATAATTGTATTGACTTGGTAGAATGTTTTAATGAATGGTATACCATAATATTACTTTTTAATGATATTCATTTGGATAAAACAGCTAAGTCACTTTTAATACCAGAACATTAGTAAAAGGGGGGGGAGGGATGAAAGGCTGAGTCAACCTTGCCCAGCCCGAGGATTAAACCAGGGAACTGTGGCACGACAGCGCGAAGCGCTTCCGCTCAGTCACCGGGCGTCAGACACTTTTATACAGTATTATAAAAATAAAATGAAAAAACGTGTGTCACGTGTGACCATACTAGATTTTGGTATTGCCATTTCAGAACACAATCGGTGTATAAACTTGGTATGCAATAGAATGCTGAAACGAAATAGGAAACTGAATATTTTATCGATTTAGAGTTTAACAATTTTTTTTTTTTTTTTTAACTTGTGCAAATATCATTAAAAAAAATTTTTTCCATAAATTTAAACAGAATGATTTTTTTTTTACTTATACATTCGTACTTACATTTCATAATTTTAACTTTGATTATATGTCTTATGTTTATAATATATATTTTAAAACATATATTTAAATAACGGTTGATGGACGATATTTTTCTTAATTCTTTGAAAAAGATAAATAATTCCTTGAAAAAATTCTAAATATTATAAATATGTTTTAAACTAAATAAAATTTCTGCTAACGAATGACAATCAAATATGTTTTTTTCTTCACATTTAATGATACTATCCACAATGATATGTACAATTTTATTCTTTAAAGCATTAATTAAAATCACAATTGTACTCAATCTGAACACGTTTTAATTGTTCATAATTTAACTTTTGTAAATCATTCTTTTTCTGATGATTCATAAAGTTTGGCAAATGAAAGAGTCATGGTAAATGCAGTTTGGAATACTAATTTACAAGGTTTTTGTTAATGTTAGGTTTCTCCATTTAAAAAAAAAATTATTTAAAAAGTGACTTTAAAGTTTCTAGTTTGAATTCCACTTCATCACTGATAAATTCCAAAAGCTATTGTGCCTCTTGATCGTTGCATAGCTTGATGACATCCATTTTTTTCATAAACAGGTTTTTACTTTTCGTACCATCCAAGTCTCTGAAATAGATTTCCTCACAAGGAGACATTAACAGGGGTGATTGTGGGCCCAAGTCAAAATTCCGGAAAATTTCTCGAGTTAAAAAAAAGAAGAAGAAGAAAAAAAAAGAAAAAAACACTTTAAATTGAAAAATTAGAAAAAAATTTAAACAAGTTTTTTTTTCTCTTTTTCGCAATATTTCTTAGTTTACTTAAAATATATTAAAGCTTTTACACATACCTACACCATTTACACATACCTATGATGATCTGGAGAAGTAACTAAAATTTACAAATATGTCTTTCTTTCTTGAGTTAATAATTATAACAACTATTTACTGATAAAAAATTAATATTAATCATGAATATAAGCTTATAAAGTATCTGTCTGGCTCTCAATTACAAACAAATAAAATAAACTGTGTTTTTAAGTTCCACCTTTGAAAATTTGATTTCCGGAAACTTTTGCGATCAATGATTTTTTGAAACGTCTGGACCTTCGATCTCCGGAAACTTCCGAATCACTGTTAGCGAAAATTCCGGAAATCCTGATTTTTTCCGGAGCACAATCAGCCCTGCATTAAGCTTGACAGTAAGAATCTTTTCAGCACATCTCTTTTGTTCCCAAAAAATATAATGGTTATTTATGAAAAGTCTCATAAATCTATTTTGAAATAGAGAAGAAAATGCATTTTTTATTTATTTTTATTAAGTTCAAAGGAAAACTGTGCAAATATCTCACGTTGAACTCTCGTTTAAAAAGGTACATCACATAGACGGTGCCATTGTTTCCTTGATTACTCTAGTGTTGTAATAAATAATATCACAGAGAGTCCATGTTACCCAAAATAATTATTATTATTTCATCAACCATTGTATAAATACCATCACAGATTATGTGTAAATAAACAAAATGTCACAAATAAAAAAAGTGATATATAAGCTTAATCCATTAATGGTTATTTTTATTTTGCCTTTTTCCCTTCTTTTTTTTAAAAAAAAAGAAAGGTTATGAGATATGGTTGTACAATACATAAACAAAATAAACAAGTGTTCTTAAAGGTTATGTATTATTAAACTATGAGTAAAATTACTTAAGATAATAACTAGAAACTATAATTAAGTTCAAAAAAAAAATTTAAAAAAAACTAATTTGTTTTCACACTAAAAATAAAACATCATAGGGGAAAAAAATAAACAGTGTTACTATTTTGCACAAAAAGAAAACACTTAAATAATTAAATTTTTTTTTTCTTTTTTTTTACAATATGTGCTACATTGACAGTCCAACAAACAAAATGTTAAGCTTTATGTATAAATCATTATTAAGAATAAAATAATAAGAAAATACAACATCGAAACAAAGTAGAAAAAAAATAGACATTTAATATTTCCTTCTAAAATTTAGAAAGTAGGAAGAATCTCATATCTGAGTAGAGTAACATAACTTTTTTTTCAGAATGCTTTTAATACCTGTGTAAGTGTCAGATAACTGAAGAGTCTTATAATGAGGCTTCAATAATCAAAACTCTTTGATACAATATTTATGAGAGCTTTGTTTAGATTTTTCCTCCAAAATAGGCACATACTTTCTGGACAACCCTACCCCAATATATTAAAAACTGCTTCTAGTAACTAATCATTAAAATTAAAAAAGAATCAGTTAAATGTGTAAAAGCTTTTACCAATTTCTTTCTCTTCTATTTTCGCACTGTCACATGCTAACAAGTTGCTTCCATTTTGCATTACTTTATTAACATCAAACTTTTCAAAAGACATTCGACCAGTAAATGACAAATCTTGAGGCTTGTTAAAGCTTTCATCTAAAATGCATTGTGAATAAATAATTAAAACATTTCTTGAAGTTAATTTACACAGTACAGAACCTTTTATCCAAAAAAACGGGAGAAAATTTAGCTGGATTTCCCCGCCTTTCTGAATTTGAACATTTGATGCAAAATGCAGAAATTTCAGTCATCCTTGAAGCTGGGACCAGGGAAAGGTGTGGGATCTTTGATTTACAATGGGGAAATACACATTATATAAGGCTTATCAGTGAACAGAATAAAAAAAAATTCAACGCTATACTTCACTAATGTAAATATAAAAGTAAAAATGAAAATGGCTAAAATCCAGCTATTTCTTAATCAAAAATAAAGTAAGAGTATAGTTAGCTGTACAATATAAAACCGTTTATTCGGTTTTCAGAAAACCGGGAAAAACTTTGCTTGGTAGATTTATGAACAAGACTGACTGAGTCATCCTTGAAGAAGCTGAGTAGATGAAAAGGAGGAATTCTTTTTCTTTCCATTCATTCAAACGAAAAGGAAAGATAGACTTAGATAAAATAAAATGAACACAAAATCTCAATTTAAAAAACTTTCTGTAAGTAAATTATTGACTCTTCTAAATAGTTCCAACCCTTTCATTGCCGCCTAATTCTGAAGAAATTTGTTCAAAAATCATTAAATTTAATTAAAGTTTTAATTTTTATTTCCTAAAATATTTAAAACATTTTTTAAATAAAAGCTGAACTTTGGAATAGACATGTTCAAACAAAACCAAGATAAGCCGATAGCTTATGCTTAAAGTTCTGTGACATCATGTAAAATGGATAATATATATAATGGCAAGTTTGCAAACTGAATGCGGAAAAACAGCTCTCTCTGCCTGGTAGAAAAACCAACAGCAGATCATCAAATTCTCAATGCTTAAAAGCAGGGCTCGAAAAAACTCAGAAATTTTACCCGTCCCCGAAGACAACTTGTCCAACAATGTACCCATTCTCCTTTGAAACTAACCCGTAGCTTCTAAATAGATAAAAATATAATTTTCTCTTATTTATTACAAACATTTATATAAATTACACAATGAATTAGTAATTACTAGGATTACAAATACTAGGATTACATTATGCAGTAATAAAAGAAATACTAGGTTACTAATAGTAATGAATAGAGAAGGTTGCTAATAGTAATGAATAGTTCTAGATTAGATGGTCATTTTAGAAGTGAGGCGCTAGACCCTTGAAAGATAACACAAATTGAAAATGTATCACAAACATTAACGGAAAAAATGGCTTCAGATTCGAGAAATTCGTTGTCAGCGGAGAATTTTTGACCGCCGTGGACGGACGGTTTTTCGAGCCCTGCTTAAAAGCCAAATGGAATGACGTAATCACGGGAAAGTGCAACTGCAAAAAGCAGAGAAATTCTCCTCAAATCAGTCGTCGCCAGACTGATCATGGAGTAGGATGAAGGAATGAATTTTTTTTTTTTTTTTGTGGAAAACCGGGAAATTCTGACATATGGGAAAGCGATGGTCCCCTGCATTCCGGATAATTGGTTCCCTACTGCATTTTTCAGATTCTATAACAGTATTAAAAATAAAAGATTAGAAATTTACTTTTAGCATAGGAATAGTTTGCAGGCTCCCATTCTGGCACATTTTTAATGATGGATTCTACTGCCTGACCGGCAGCAATACGGGTATCCCAATTTGAATTGTAGATGTAACGTTTCACCTAAAAAACAATGTATGTCATGTATTAACCGAAAAAACAAGTTTAGAAATATTAGCATTGTATCAACTTATAGCAAAAAGAAACACAAAATAAAACTGTTATGATTAATAAATGAAATTTTTACATCACCATGTTTAAAAATATAATGACAGGTAAATCGTACAAATCGTTATCTACAGTTATCCTGCATGACTTCGAAAATTACGCGTCCTTAGGATACTGGATTTGCTTAGGTACTTCTTCAGTTATTAATAACAAAGGAAAAGAAATTATAAAGACATTTAAAATTTAGCCTACGTTAATCGACAGGAGTGCTATTATTGTTTGCTTGTTTTTTCTGGAGTGGAAAATAATGTGGCGCAAGAGACATGACATAACTTATTTTTCATATCCTGTCTGCCATTTTTATTGTATTTGACACATTATAACATGTAAACAGAATGACTAATAATTGTTGGCTAATTATTTTTTTGACATCCAAAAATAATTTTTGATACTCATTGTCATTCAGTATTTGCGCCTTATCCATCAAATCAGACAGAAATCATAAAGGGGACACGAAAAATTAGTTATGATGCACCCCATTGAACGCACACACAAAAAAAGAGTATAAGCAAAATTATAACTAAACCTCAAATATATAAACTATTTTTTTCTTCTTTATATGCAGCTTAAAGAGGAGATAAAAATTATTCTAAACATCATATTACAATGTTGCTTTTTCTAAATGATTTAATTAACAGCCTTGATAATTTAAATATAACTCTTTTCTTGTTTTGAAATTCTTTATTTTGTCAACTTTTCGATAGAATAATTATAACTATTCATGTTGATAAATGAATGAAAAGGCAGAGAATTCAAGTTTTAACCAGGGATCTGCTTTCAGTAAAAAGAGTTCCAGTCTTGGGTCCCAAACTCTAATGGAATGCGCTGTTGGTACCTACTTCTATCTAAAAGTGTCTATTGTCTATCTTTTTTTATGATTCTGGTAACAAGTTATTCATAATAGCTAATCTAGAGCTTTATTAGGAAAGAAAAATCTTCAGTCTGGAAGCAAAATACAACCCTTGAATGGTTTATCTGCAACTTCCGATCAAAAATATACTAGAAATGGGAGTTAATAAACTCTGAACACTATTTCTTATAGCAGTTAACTAGCAAAAGAAAATTTAAAGCTGTTTTTCAAACTAATTTCAATAAACATTGAAAAAATAACTTTAAAACTGTAAAAGATAAATGTAGTAATTCAAGATATCAAAATATTCAAATCTTTTGAAATTTTTATTTATTCATTTATTTTCAAGAACATTTTTTTTAAACATGTTTAATGCAACTGTGATATGATTAAAAATTAAATTTGTATGATACAGTAAAATAACAATAAATAAATCTTCTACAGTGAACAACAGCTACAATTAAATCTTCTACAAGTTGAAAAGCAGCTATAATTTAAATATAGTGAAATATAATGTATAAAACTTAAAATATTAACTTCAAAAATATAAGTGTTTCTATTTATAATTTTATTTTAGGACATAATTTTTAAAAAATTAACATAGATGTTTGGAAAATAAATTAAAACTATTTACTTTGGCTAATAAATTATGCAGTTCATGAGGATGAAGCTTTTGAACTTCACCCAGCTGCACAGCTGCAGCTTTCCGAGTTAATGGTGTTGAGCCTGTGTCCAACAAAAGAAATAAACGATCTAACCTAAATTGAAAGAAACAGTAATGTAATAAATGATTGTTATTTTCACAATTAAGTAAAAAAATATATATTTTGGCACTTTTCGATCAGTCAGGCGCAAAGAAATTCAATTATGTTTGTTGTTTTTTTAAATTTAATTTCATTTGTAAAAGTCTCTTTTGTCCAGTGTTCAAAAAATAAATAAAACAAACAAATAATAAAAACAGTTAGTGGAGGTCTAAATTTTTTGGTGACTTTTTGCTTGCCACCAGGTAACTGATAAATATTACATTTTTCTTTAAGGATGAGTTTGGTTTAATGCCAGCAAGCATAAAGTTTTTCAAAATTTCAGTCAAGAAATTTATATTTCAGTTACTTAAAACATTTTGGGCAGTTTTCCATATGGATACCTGTTCAGGCTAATTACAAACACTAAAGGGATTTCAAACTTACACACATTAATAAAATAATATGCATCGGTTGATATGTATAGAGGCAGCCAGTTACAATCTTTAAGTTGGTCCTCTTTTATGATTTTTTATCGTTTAGTTTCACACGAGTTAATGACAGGAAGTGACCAAAACTTGGTTATTATTTTTTCACACACATTAATTGATACAGAAAACTACCCTATATTTTTAATGAAAAAGACATTTCAGATTTTTATAAAAATAAAAATTTCACATTGTTTTTATTTAAAAAAATCCAAAAAAAAATTTAATGCTTCACCTCTCAATTTACTAAAATGCAATTTCATAGTAATTTTTGAACAATCAAAGGCATACAGACTTAGTTAAAAATTTCCCCGCAGAGCAGTTTCTTAAATTAATAATAGTTCTAGTCTGAACTACTAAGTTCAGAGTTGGAATTAAAGGAGTAGAACATTGAAAATTCAGTTTAGAATGGTTAGAAATGTTTATCTATTTTTTTTACCATATATAAGAAGCAAAAAGAATGTAATAAAAAGTATAGATTTCACTTAATGAATGAAGAGTAACCCCTTTAAAAATTTTGTAAACAAGCTTTTAAAATTCATAATAAAATATATTCAAATATTTACCACAACAGAGATTTAACAAAAATTATAAAAGTATAAGTTTAGTTACTAATTTATAAAAGCTTAAATAGTAAGTATAAGTTATATAGTAAGTATAGACCTAGCATACATTTTATATTATATTTAGTACAAATGTTACAAAAGCTTAAGTTTGATTATTCTAATTCAATATTGATCTTACAAACAATTATCAGAACTAAGATTTCGAACCTGTGTCATAATTATTCTAATTATCAGGAAGTGGTACATGAAAATCCTAGGGGATATTTCCGTATCATGATCTATTGCGCCAACTACAATCGCCAAGGTGCCAAATAGATTTTAAACTTGCAAAATTTTTAAAAAAAACATGTAGATAATTGCCGGGATGGCTACAAGTTATACCTTTTGTGTTGGTCCCTTCTGTGATGTTTATTTCAGTTTCTCGTGAGCCACTGCCCAGAAGTTTCCAAGACTTGGTAATTATTCTGCCACAGATCACGATACAGAAATCTCCCCAAATTCTAAAATACTTTTTCAGCAATTGGCTAGCATATATGCTACAGCACGCCACACATGCCCAAAATTTTGGGAGGTCGAATAAAAAGTTACGTACTTTTCCATTGCAAAAAAAAAAATTACAAATATAAGGCTTATAAATTATAATTACATTTGTAAAATAGAAACAGAACTTATTTTCTATATGTATTATATTTGAAATTAATAACAATAAATGTGAAGGAGTTGCAAGGAATGGAATATGCATAAGACATATTAAAAAATTACATAAAATATAAAATTAAATATTAAGTTCTGTTGAAGATAGAAACATTACTTATTTACTATCCTAAATATGTTAAAAAGAATATCAATAAATTTAACCGCGAGTTATAATAATAATAATTGCGATTTGTGCAGGATATTAAGTAATAAAAAATTTAAATTAAAATTAATTTATAAATTATGGTTATGTTTATAGTAGAAACATGATTCCTCTCTTTCTATCTAATCATGATGTTTAAATTAGTTCATTATAATTTAGTTCGTTATAATTTAAAAATCTAAAATATTTCTGCTCTTGATTTTATTTTTTAAAAGAAAGAGTTTCTTCATCACTCCTAACTTGCTTTTCTTTTTCTTAAATCCCTTCAGAACTAGGTATAAAGCAATTAGATTAATTCTTTTTTCAATACAATTTGATATTATGTAAGCATTCATAATAAATAAAGAGTTGATTGCGAGGTGAATGTAGAAAAATGAATATTTTATGAATAAATCTTACCTAGAAGCCATTTAAAGTACTATATTATCAAAATACTTTAAATGTTTTCAAGTAATATACAGCTGAAATTCATGATAAAAACAGGCAAATTCAGCGAAAAACATTTCACTTTAAAAAACGTTTTGTTGGTAGTATTGCTATTTTTCTTATTTAAAATATTTAAATAAAAAAATTGTTTTTGTGTGATTCATTGGAAGGATCATTATTAAAATACCAATAAATTGTGATTGATACATTAACAATAGTTAAGCTTTATACAGGTCAGTAATAAAATATATTAGCGACCAAACTGAAATTTAATGCACATAATAGTTCTGATTAAGTATCTATCCATGATCACGACATAAAAAAGTATTTTTAATAAAGTTATTAAAAATGTATCTATTTAATATCACAAGTGTCCCGGATGTGAGATCACAGTCGCTCATATTTATACTCTGAGCCATCTTGGCTTTGAATGCCAACAAATATACCGGCACGAATGATCTGATTGGTGGGAAATAAAATATCCTCAAACCCAGTATCAAAAGAAAAATTTACAAAAAACTGTTTTTTACTTTTAACAAACTGCACAAAGTTGTTGTTAATTTACGTCGCACTAGAGCTGCACAATGGGCTATTGGCGACGGTCTGGGAAACATCCCGGAGGATGATCCGAAGACATGCCATCGCAATTTCGATCCTCTGCGGAGGGGATGATACCCCCGCTTTGGTAGCCCGACGACCTGCGCGCGAAGTCGAGCACTTTACGATAGCACAGTTTAACGAGGACCAATACCGCACACCCTCGGTCCCTACGCAGACTGATCCAAGTGGTCACCCACCCGCACACTGACCGCAGCCAGCGATGCTTGACTTCGGTGATCTGCTGGGAACCGTGTCTTAACGATCAGTCCACTGCGGGACAACTGCACAAAGTAAAATATTATTTCTGGCATGACAGGCACCATTCTCACTTTAATTTCACTTTAAAAAATCATTCTCACTGGATACAAGTTTTTCGCATGTGAAAAAATCGCAAATAAAAATTAGAAATGTGATTGAGAATGAGAAAAATGAGATTGAGAATTTCGTATGCGAAATCGAACCAGATGGGTGGAAAATATTTTCTCGTGAAATGCTCGCCAATCAGGTTCTCATTCGCATGCGAAAAAAATTACATTCAGTGAGAGCGACCCTTTAAGAGACCATTCTAATTGTGTTATTCTTACAAATTACTCTCCCCCCAGTGGACTAATCGTTAAGACAGTTACCAGCAGATCATCGAAGTCAAGCATCACTGGTTGCAGTCAGTGTGCGGGTGGGTGATCACTTGGATCACTCTGCTTAAGGACCGAGGGTGTGAGGTATTGGTCCTCGTTAAACTGTTCTACCGTAAAGCGCTTGATTTCGCGCGCAGGTTGTCGGGCTACCGAGGTGGGGGTGCCATCGCCTCTGCAGAGGATCAAAATTGCGACGGCATGTCTTCGGATCATCCTCAGGGATGTTTCCCAGACCGTCACCAATAGCCCGTTGTGCAACTCTAGCGTGACGTATATGAACTACAACAGCAACAAATTACTCTGATGGGTTTTTTTTTCACGTGCAAAAAAAGTGCAAGCAATATTAAGCTCGCTGCATGTGATTTACGCTCTTCTGATAGCTTTGGGAGGTACCATTGGTGTACGACTTAAAAGCACAGTGATATCACTTGTAGTCAGTAATGTACAGTGCACCGAAAAAGAAGAAAAAAAACGGACTACTCTGAATAACTTTTAATCTAATGATCAGATTTTCACGTTATAAGACTCAAACTTAATGGCTTGAGAGGGGGATCTCAAATATGCTAATTAATAAGTGCAGAGGATATTTTAAGTTGTGAAATCAGACACCAAAACTTACTTTCTCTGACAGTGGCGTACGCAGAATTTTTTCAAGGGGAGGGGGGTTCATAATTTCCATAGAAAATCAATGAATTTAACCAAAAAATAACTTACCTACAAATAGGGAATTAAACCAGTATACAAACACGCTAAAAATTTCTTGATTTATACAGTAATATCCAAACGACGGGGTTTTTTTGCAAGTTCGTTTAAAATGTCTTCTACAGCTGGGGTAAATTTTCTATGAATGCTTAAGAGCGCCAATCCATTCATTCTATTATTTCCCGTTGAGTTGCGTAAATAAGTCTTCAAACGGCGCAAAGTCGAAAAGGATCTTTCGTTTGCACTCGTTGAAACAGGTAGAACGACCAATATTTCTAGGAGTTTGAAAATGTTTGGTGTTATATCTTTATTGCACATTCCAAGAGCATCCGCCGCAGTTTTTGGAACACTACCTCCGTCTTCACTAATCC
>NC_092210.1:17473890-17489618 GCF_043381705.1 Parasteatoda tepidariorum | reverse complement strand
ATATTGGCACAGAAATATCCACTAAGCTACGATCTCAAAGTTTCGAGCTGGAATGAATAACTTCAACGAGCACAGAGTCTCCAAAACAAAACAGATTTAGAAACAAGCTCCGAAGGACAAGCGGCAGAGATAACTCTTAGTCTGACTAAAATCGAAAATAAATGTAACCCCCTTTCATATAATTTTTTTTAACCGCATCTACAAAATTCTCGAATTGTCTCAAAGACGACAGAACGTCTAGGATTCCAGACCTCGCGAATGCCAGCCAGTCTCGAAAACTATCGCGACTGGCAGGTCAGAAAGGAACCAGTGATCGGGGCTCGCCCGTAACAGTATCACGTGAATTTGGTTTCAAAAATACAACCCTATTATAGTAAATGTTTTATCAGTATTCTGAGAAATACCGTGAGAAAAAAAAGTAGGCACAAGGCAAATAAAAATATATGGTCTTAAAAAATAATAACCCGCATAATTTCTACTAAAATTTTTATTTGTGTCTGTATTATTTTGTAAATTCACTTTGTCTGAGCTCAAGGGGGGGGGTTAAACCCCCCCCCCCCCCCTTGCGTACGCCCCTGTTCTCTGAATACCATTTTTTACCCGACGGAATCGGATTTTTGACCCTAAAAATAAAGGGGATAGCTACAATCTGGAAACTTTGGTCCCATTAGTTTGATCAGGAGAGCGCTCCAATGTTTAGTGCCCTTAATGTTAATTTTACTTTCTGCGTATTTCGCTTTATCTCAAGAACTTTTTGAACGAATTGAAAAACTTTTACACACAATTATAAAATATGTCTATCCAAAAATAATTCCATTCAAAAAATTAACTTTTAATAAATATTTATAATTTTAAAAAGAATGACTAGAATAGTCAAAGAAATATTGACTTCTAAGGTGTAAAGTTTTTTTACATTATTTTTAAAGCATGTAATTTTGCATGACAAAATAGAAAATTTGAGCAAAATCGGTCAAATAGTTCCTGAGAAATTAAATTTCAAATTAGTTAAATAGTTAAAATTCGATTTCTCAGGAACTATTCAACCGATTTTTTTCAAGTTTTGTCATGTAAAATTACATTCGTTAAAATGATGCAAAAAAATGCCTACCATATAGTTCAGTATTTTTTAGACTATTCTTAAGTAAAATAAGAGATATTTACTAAAAGTTATTTTCTGCATGGAATTATCATTGGACAAATGGATTTCATAATCATCTGCAAAAATGTTTCAATTCGCTGAAAAAATTCTCGAGATATAACGAAATACGCAAAAATATAATTAACATTCGGGGATCCAAACTTTGAATTGCTCTCCTGACCAAACTACGGGAACCATATTTCTAAGATTGCGGCTACCCGTTATATTATAGGGTCAAAAATAAGATTCCGCCGAAAGAAACGATATGTTTTTTAGAGCAAGTACGTTTTAGCACCTGATTTCGCAAGTTAAAATATGGTCTTCAATTTTTAATAAGCATATTTTTTGTCACCCCCTAGAGCCATTATAGTTCTAGAACGTGAAAATCTGATCATTAGATCAAAAATTATTCAAAATGGTCCTTTTTTTTTTTTTTTTTTTAATTTAAAAAATCCATGTATTATGCACCAATCCATGTACCTTAGAGAAGCGCGAAAATGACTAAAGCAATGGCATATATTCTTTTCAACTTTTTTATGATAGTAATACTCTGTTTCCACTAGTAGGTTTAAGTTTTTTAAAGTACATTTAAACTTTCTTAAACCGATTTTCTGAACACTTAATCTTCTTAACTTGATAGTGAAAACAGAGTATGAGAAAGCAGTATTAACTATATTATATAAGCATAATTGCCTAAAGGGACCATTCTCTTCAAGAAATTCGCATGCGATTTTGCCACTTAATTAATCAATTATCCGTCCCACAGTAGATAGAAGGGGGGAGGGGAACAATCTCGGTTCGTTCTCTCAGATCGTGAGATTCTGATATATACCTTCTAATGATAATATTTAAATAAAATAAGAATAAATATAAGTTCCAAGGGTGGGGTCTTACATAAGAATAAAGCGAAATGAGCGAGAGTTGTGATCCGATTGAGCAAGCAGGTTTTTGTTTTTCCTGAAACAAGTATTCAATGACACAAATATGTTGATGCACAATATTTATTCACTTAAGAAGGACTTAATACAAGAAATCGAAATATTTTCGCCAAGAGAAGCCAAAACAAGCTTGATATTATGCAAAGGATAAGTCCTGCCCATTCTATTGAGAGAGGCCATCCTACTACAAATATTCTAACTCTCATGTATTCCTCCGGAATACCAACATCAAGCATCGTGCTTGTGTAAAATCCGTCAGGTTTTACTCTCTTGAATCGCATGAATACCAGGTTGAAAGTTCCAAATACAGCTGAAATCAGAAATTATGAAAAATTAACTGAATGAATCATATTATTTTCAAATCAGTATGTTTGTAATTTTACAGTAGCGCTTAGAGGATAGAATATCCATTAAACTCCTCCCTTTTAGAATTCTTTAAGTATTTGGGCTGACAATAAAAACATATAAAATTTGATTTTTAGAAATTATTAATTAATGTGAAAGCTAGAGTAAAAATAAATAATTGAGACTACATATTTCCCAAATTATCTAGCCAATTAAAATTCATCCTGAAAATGTAGATAATAGCAACTATTATAGCCCACAAATCTTGATTATGATATTCAATAAAAATTTTCAGGAATGCCATTCAGCGTTATTTGAAAAATTAAGCAATTTGGATAATTTTAATCACATCTTTGCCATGATTGATATTTAAAATGATTCGTCAAATTTTGATAGCACTGCATGTCACGTCTTCAGATCTAGAAAGCAGCTGAATTTTTCGAAAGTATCTTGTGTAAGAGATGAGAACTTAGCGTCCGTAAATATAACTTCATTGAGTTTTCATATTAATGGAGAAAGTTCTATTTTATGAGGATTAAAATGTATGAATGTTATAATCAATAAATAAACAAACTATTAACTTAATCTAATCTTTAGGTTTTTTTCTAAGAACACTGTTCAATTTTTAAATCGAGTGTGCGTTTCAACGTATTTTGGTTATATTATTAAAGTATAATGATATTTTATCTGTTTTTCTTTATTTTTAACTATGATTATAAACATAAACTTTATATATCGAGTTGTTATATGTTTTCTGTCATATATTGCGGAATTGAACATTTCTAAATTGATCGTAAAAAGTAAATCAACATAAATACACGCGCTGAAGTTTGTATTACTATTTAATTAGAAAAAAACAAGCGCAATATGGCGAATCATTATCAAGGTCAATAATTGTTAAGGTGGGCATAATTAGAAAGCATAGTTAAAAAAAGTATCTATGGTGGAATCTATTTGGTCTAGAGTTTCTCTAACTAACAACTATGTTAACAACTCTAACCAACAACTGTTTCACCAAAAAGTGAAATATTTCGTCTTTTTCAGTGCATCTAAACGTAGTTCTTTAAATTTTTATTTCCTTTCTTCACATTTATTTATTTGGAAATCGTTCGGAGAGTGATTTGTAATTGAATATTTTCAATATAAATTGAAGAAGTTAAAGTGAATTACTATCTTCAAAGTTCCAGTCATGAATTTCTTTATACTTCAACGTGATCTACTTTTACACGTTCATCAACCTATAGATAAAATTTTTATAAGTAACGCAGAAAATTCCAATCAACAGTCTATAAATTAAATTATATAATTTAGTGCGATGTACTACTGTTCAGCAATCTATGGATTGAAATTAAGTAAATAATATAGATAATTTAGTGTTACCGATATATTACCGATTAGTGTTACCGATAGATAATTCAATATGATGTAAAACAACTATATGTTAAACAATCCATAGATTGAAGTTATCCATAATGTCAAGGAAAATTCAATAAGATCTACTTTTTTATGATCAAAAATGTATAGATAAAAATTGTATAAATAAAAATTATATAAATAGTACAGTGTGATATACTATTATATTTTCAACTCACAATTAATAAAATATAAGTAAAATAGAAAATTCAGTGCGATCTACTATTGCATTTTTACCAACTTTTAAATAAAAGTTTTAACTTAGTGTGATATGATACCATGTATACAATGCGCAAAGGAAATAACGGACCATCCTGAATGACTTTTGATCTAATGATCGGATCTTCACGTTCTAGGACTTAATCTTAATGATTCGAGGGGGTGACCTCAAATATGATAATTAATTAGTGAAGACGATATTTTTAAGTTACGAAATATGACTCAAAATACGATTTCTTTTATTAAAGTTCGATTTCTCAGGATGAATTCGGTCGATTTCGCTCAAATTTTGTATTTTGCCAAGTAAAATTACATTCTTTAAAATTATATTAAAAATTGTGTACCTTACAATTAAATTTCTGTTTGATGATTATTAAATAAAATGATAAAAAATAATATATAGTTACTAAAAATATTTTTTTGCTTGGAATTATCGTTTAATAAACAAATTTTATAATTGAGTGCAAAAACTTTTCAATTTGCTACAAAAGTTTTCGAAATAAGCAAAAAGTAAAATTAACATTAAGGGATACAAACTTAAGACCATTGTCCTGACCTTCTCCTCCAATTGGGAACATATTTCTCAGATTGTGGCTTCCCCTTATATTTTGAAAGTCAGAAATTTGTCGAAAAAACGGTGTGTTTATTCAGAAAAAGTACATTCTTGTGTCTGACTTCGTAATTTCAAATATCGTCTGCACTAATTAATCAACATATTTTAGATTCCTAGAACATAGAGATCCACTCAATAGATCAAAAGTTATTCAGGGTTTATTTTCTTGCGCATTAACAACAATCTATAAATAAAAAGCGTATTCATAGTTAAAGTATAATTCAGATATTTAAATTAAAAAAAATATTCTAGTTACATAAGATTTTTTTTTTAAAATAACGTTCTTACAAATTAAATATACAAATGTAAAATTGAAATCTAATACTGCGTATAGTTTATTATTCGAAAAATGTGAATTGTTGTATCTAAAGTACCGTGAATATGAGATTCCAGTAAAAAATGCCTAAATATCTGTCCGTTGCACCGTTTGCTATTTACGATATTATCGATTTTATGCTTCCTGTCTCATAAATGCGTATAGCACGAATTTCGCATCAGCCGTGACGTCACTAAAAAAATTGCAGGATATAAAAAAATATAAAAACAGCTGAACAGATACTTACACTTCCTGAACCTATTTAATTAAAAGAGCATTAAATAAAATAAAATAAAAAAACTTTTTACAACAAAAAAAATTTCCTTACGTATTATAATACGCATATATTATAATTTCTGATTTATTTTCTATTTCTATTATATTTTCCGCTTTTCTTGTTGTTATATTACCATATATCAATAAAAATCATCAGTATTATTAAAAAAATACATTAGACTTTTCCAATCAACTTTGCGCATTATATAATGACGATTGCTGTTTACAAGAACCAAATTGCAAAGAACCTGACGCATCTGCACGCCACTGCACTTTAAATATGTTAAATACTAACTATTAGTACTGTCTATAATTTAAAATATGAAATACGGCCACACAAAACGGTTTCTCAGAATAAAAATAATCTTTTACGACGTATTCGTATCATAAAATGACTAAAAATACACAACCGCCATCTAGAGTCTAGATATATGGAGATTTGTATAGAGATATTCGCCAACTAGATTTGCGGATAGAAAGTATTTCGCCAGATGGCAATAATTTAGTCATGGTTAATTTATATAGTGAGATAAATAAACTATTATGAACAATAATTAATGGCAAACGGATCATGAATAAGAGTCGTTTTGCAATTTAACAAACAGAGAGAGATTTTCGTTGTTTTCCTCTCTGTGTAACGCAAAATTCTAGTATTCTTTATATAAGACTCAAAATATCTTCAACAAAAATGAGTTTATCATAATGCTTAATCTAGTAGTCTTTTTTTTCTGAGTGACATCAATAAATTTTGATCGTGAATGATCAATTATCTTAACATCAAAATTTCCAATTCAGTATAAAAAAGCGAAAAAATGGATTTTTTTAAAAACAATTACTGATAATTTTTTATTTTTCTTTGAAGAAAACTTTCATTTTTATCGAAAATAAGTAATACTGAATATTTTTCTTTAATACTTAAAAGGAAAATTCTCAATAACTTCTAGAAAGAACTTACTCTTGAAGTTTTTATTTCTTTATGAACTTTTAATGACTGAACATTTATCTTAGATATTATTTTTAAGGAATATTTCAGCATAGAACATATTGAGTTTCAAATTATTTCTCTTTTAAATAATTCAGCAAGATTAAAAAAAAGTTATCAACTAAGTAATAAACTAACCTGCCAGACTGTACATAACTCCTGTAACCATGATTGTACTGATTTGTTTCTTATACAGGCCTAAAAGTCCGAGTGGTCCAGAACAACCCAGAAGAATGAGGCACACTATGGCACATGACATTGCTAAATTCCGCATACCTAAGAATGAATTAATTCCTTTTAAATATTTTTTGAACAAATAATATATGAACATTCTGGAGAATTCACTACTACCATGAATTACAATCAAAATACAAAGACCCTAACATAGTAAAAATGATCAAGGTTTCTTAAATAAGGTGGCTGGGACAGGTATTTCGATATAGAGTTAAAATCCTGTTAATAAATAACCTTCCAAACACCAGAGGGAAAAAGAAGGAGAGGAAGATCTAGAACAAGGTGGTTAAAAAGAGTAAAGAAATGTTTAAAGGACTTGGGAGTTAATAGATGGAGAAATATTGCATCAAATACATCTAGATAAGATAAATTGACTGATGTGGCCTTGGCCGGGATCCTGCTGTAGTGCATAAGAAGAAGAATATATATACATTATGTATTAAAAATCAAGCAGTCCATTTTCACAAAAATGTACTCAACTCAAGATTATGAATTTTTATTGGAATTTATTAAAGATTTGCTTTACTTTTATCTTCTTTCCTTTTTTTCTTTTATCATTATTTTTTTTTTTAAATGCACTTTTATTAGCTGTTAGCTTATACGATTTCAAATAAATGAAGATCACTTAAAAAATGTTTCTCAAATAAATTAAGATCACTTTGTTAAAAAAAAACATACTTGATAAATTGTTGATTAATTATTTTTTGATACGTTAATCTTAACGAAACGAACAATTGAGATATAATCAACTGTATTGGAAAGAAAAAAAAATTTAATTTTTGAAAGCAAAATGTTCCTAAAAAATTGGTGAAAATTTTTATGAAGTTACTTTTGACGAGGATGTGAAATACCTTTAGAACAAAAGTCGTTTAACTGACTAATAATAGCAGTTTCATTGTTTGATCATATTAGGATTATAACTTCTTCTATTTAAAAATCCAGAAGATTTCAAATGAATACAGATTTTTTTATTGAGCCGCGATGGCTCAGTGGTTAAGACACTGAGCTGTCATTGTGAAGAACTGAGGGTCAATCCCCAGTTGCGGCTTGAAGCCCATTCAGCTTCAGATCAATCGGTACCAGCTTGTCTGGGAAGTAAAGGCGTTCTGTGCGCAATGCTGACTGCATTGCCACAATCAGGCTGTTGGTCTCAAATTTCTTGAGCCTTAACCTGCCAACAACGGGCTGTTGAGGGAACGCTTTTTACAGATTTGTTATTAAAACACTTTTATGGTGCTTAAATTTATATTAAATTTTAATAGTCGATTAACACTAATATATAACTATGTATTTCCCTTAAAGTTTATAAAACATAAGTTAGCAGATGTATTTAAAGCATTTTGCAGAATATATAATTATTATATATGCACGGTGTTGCGTAACTAACACCTTTAATGCATAATTTTTAAGAATCCTTGTCAAAGTGAAATAAAAACAGTAGGTAGTTAAATTATTATGGGTAGAATTAATTGAGGTAAAAACTAGTACTAAACTTTCAAAAACTAGTGATTCACTATAGAGGAAGGCGGGACTGAAAATATCAAAATCTGTTTGATTACCGGAGGGAACAGAAATTATTTGAAAATCAATTTGAAACACCTCTAAGTTTCAGCAGACAATCAGGGACGTTTTTCATAATTTTTTCTGTAGTGATTTGACTGATTAAACAGTATTTTGCGAGTACAATTTTTAGCTGCAGATTTTAAATAGTAAAATTTTTAATAGACGATTTTTAATAGTACAATTTTTAATAGACGATTTTCAATAGTACAAACTTTAGTAACAGATTTGGAATAGTACAATTTTTAGTAGCAGATTTTAAATAGTACAACTTTTAGTAACAGAAAGAGATTGCACTGCTTATTCACGCCAGATAAAAGTTTTGCACTTTTTTCACGAATTCGGTCACTTCTAATCATTCACCAACTGCAGTAATATATAATCAAATATCGTAGTAATGAATTGATGGAAAATCAATACATTGGCTTGTCCGGGTCATGTGCCTTGGCTCATCTCGAAAACTTATACATCAATTGTTTCTAGCCGTTTGTCTTAGACAATCTTCTCCATAATTATGGACTATAAATGCCAGCATAACGTTCATCTACTGCCACTAAAAATTGCATTACTACACGCTGTTCAGTTCTTAACGCATCATTAACGACTCATTCATTAACGACTTTGCATTCACTTTGAATACTCTAATCCGAACAGGCTAATAAATCATGGGCGCTCTGGGCTGCTATTGCTACTGTATTTCTAACGTTATGATGCGTGTTCACTTATCATTTTGGCAATCCTTATAAAAGTAACATTAAATTTCAATTTTTTTTCTTTCATCCAGTTTTATAATCGAATTAAAGATAAGAGCTTCGTTCAGATTTATAAAATAAAACAAATTTATGCTTAATGTTATATTGAAAACATAAATATTATTCTATGAAATTAGTCAGATGAATTCGGAAAAAGAATTCCCTCTATTTTTCTTTCTCTATTTTTTATTTGTTAAAGTATTAAAAGCACAGATGTTGGCACGTACTTACGATCTAGCCAAGAATCTCTGGATATAATCTTTTCATTGGAAAGATAGGAAATGCAGTAATCGACTTCTTGGCCATCTTCCTTCATTTGATTACGAACTATATCTGAAAGAAAAATATAACTTTCATTCTAATCTCTTTGCTGAGAATAAAAATAAATAATTTAAGCATTTTTCTATTCGGATATATCTATGAATTACATGATCAATCTTTGGGGAGAGGCTTTTAAGCGAGCACTAGGGTTAATAGTGGTTGACAAAACTTTTTTATTAACTAAAAAAAGGATATTGCTTAGAAGGAAAAAATTATAATTATTAAAAAATTATAATTAATTAAAATTATTAAAAAAAGGATATTGCAATACAATTGCTTAGTTTTAACGTATTATATGTTGAAAGTTAATTTTTTTTTATCAGAGATACTATGAGCAAATTTAATGTTTAGTTTTAATTTAAAATATCGTCTGCAAACGTTTATTGAACATTTTTATGACTTTTATAAGAGTTTGAAAACAGCCAGGAAGATATTTAATTTTATCGTCTGAAAATAAACTCGCATTTAATGGCATAAAAATTTTCATTCCGTCAATTTTCCGAAATGTCGCATGTTATTAAACAAAGAACATGCGTTAAGTTTTGTTTTCGCCATGAAATTTCTGCTACAAAAGCATTTTAAATTTTGTAAAAAACTTTTAAACACGACTGTTCATCAAAAACAACAGTATTTGATGGGAATAAAAAGGTCGAAGTCCTTAAAAATCCATAGAAGATGACAAGCGATCTGTTAGACCACCCACTGTTCCACTTCGATTGATAAACAACATACTGATCAAATGAGAATATTGATATTCGGTGATAATAATTCGGTAATATGAGGCAGTATTGAGCAAGTTACTTTATCATCCCTATATATTTTTATCATTTCTATATAATCCTATATATTCCCATCAAGCAAATTAAAAAGAACATTTAAGGGAGTCGCATGTCAAGTTGTTCCAAGAACTTCGAACTTATTCCAAAACCAACGACCTGTTTAAGTGGTTCGACAAATGCTTTCAGAAGGAGATTCCTCTATTAAAACACACTGAAAACTTGGATCCAGTACCGTCTTTACGCATGGGCACAACCGGGCAGTGCCCAAGGGCCCCAGGCACTCAGAGGGGCAATGATAATCTTACTTTTTATAAATTGTATTTAAAAACACTAAGAATAAACAAAATTGCCTCATATATTTTTCAAAAATAAATATATTCTATTGTATAAAGTGTGCATTTTGTTTTCCTTTCTGCAAATAGTGATTGGTTATCATGCAAACAGCAACAATTTGAATAGTTTATCACCAGGGAAACTTAAAATTTCAACTGAAATCCATTTTTCTACTTTCTAATGAAGTTTTTATGTGGATTCAGTTTCTTTGGGTAATCAAAATGTATTTAAATTTGTTCAAATTATTGCATATGTAAAAAATGTTTTATTTTATGTATGTGAAGTTTTTTAGTTCGATTTTAAGCAGTATGACCTGTTATGAGGGCTCAAAACATTTTTTTGTCCGGGGGCCTGAGACGACTCTGCTTGGACCCATGGTGAAGAAGCTTGGATTTAGGGTTTTGACACAGAAACAGATCAATGATTAAGTGAATGGCACTTGTAAGATGAAGCACGACCGAAAAGTTGCCGTAAAAAAAGTTGTCGAATATTTTCTTATATCGTCGCGTTGTCGTGCATAGAGAGTTCCTGCCAACCTGCCAGACAGCCAACGAAGATTATTTTAAATGTTTTGCTGTCGCATTTTGATTGTTTTGCGTGCAGCGATCGTCGAAAATGACGTGAAATGTGGAGAGAAAACTCATGGATTTTACATTTCGATAACGCGTCTTCTCACCTTGGGCAATTTGTCAATTTTTTTGGAAGACAACAAATACGACCTCACAAGCACCATGTTCTCTTTATATGGCAAAATGTGGCTTTTTTACCTCCACGAATGATGTTGTCTCTTTGTGGTCATTGCTTTGAATTCATTAATTCGATAAAAGAATATTCGCTACGAAACTCTGAACGGAATTTTAAGACATGTTTAATAAATTTAAGAAAATATTGGCAAAAGTGCATTAGAGTGGGAGAAATATATTTCGAATAAGAAATACACTTTCACTAAGCTCTTTTGTCTTCCTAGCCTTTTTTATCTACAGAAAAAAAGTTGGGAAAAAAAATTTATAAGTGCAGGGAGTTTCCGCTATTTATCAGACGAAAAAATATCGGCACACGGAAAAAATAACGGCAAAAATCATTCGTACCAAATGCAAAACTCGCATAAAACATCGAAATCCTAAAATACTAAAAAACGCGCATAAAGCATCCAAACCGAAAAATACTATAAAACACGCATGCCTTTAACTGAACTTAGATTTATTTTTTGTTCATGTATTTTATTATAACCATAATACATCTTTGTTTTGTGTACCTGGCAACTACGATGCATAATTAGTTTATTTATGTTCTATGTAGCTGCTTACAATATTTAATGTAATATTATGATTTAAAACTGCAAAAGAACAAGAGACAACTTTTGAAATTACTTGTTTATTTCTCTCCGTTAAATCGCGCACTGAAGTGTAAGTAGTAGCTGTTCGCTAACGCTTCTTATTTTTATCGATAGTGTCACTACCACAGTATGACGAGGTTACCGACCCGACTTTCTACATGGCTTCGTGCATGTCTTTGTGCTAAGTAAGAAATATATACTGAAAAGACAGAAATCTTTGAGAAGGAATATAGAATGCGCCACTTAAGAGAATTAATACTTGGCGGGCATGGCTTACTCGGAATAGAATGGAAGGAACAGTTGCTAACCTAAACAAAGCTACGTTTCAACAACCAATCAGAATCGAGATACCCACACTACGTCACTTGCAGGCATCACATTTTAAATTTTAGTCTTAAATATATTATTAGCTGTTATTTAGTATCAATTCTACGGCTTTCACTGATTCATTTATAGTAACTGTCTAAGTATTGTTACTCGTAGTTATAAAGTTATAATTTAAAAAAATAATATTTTTGTAAGATAACACTTTTGATTATTTATTTATTTATTGGTAAACTATTAATTTTATTTTAATATAAATAAGCAATAGCTATATTTGATAGAGGTACTGTTTACATCATTGCAAACAAGTCATTTAATTTTTTTTTTGATGCATAATAAAATAATAAATATTATAAAGCAAAATAAGTGATGAAAATTTTAAAGAAAGGGTTTCAGTAAGTAGTTATAAAAATTTTTTTGCTATAAATGTTTTGCCTTAACTATTATATAAAAATTAAAGTATTTACAATTACTGTTTACGTTATAATTATTTCTTATTTAAACAGTAAGAGTCTTAAACTATTTTTTTTCAGGACAGCTGAATGAATGACTAAGTTTTAAGGATTCAGTTAATTAATAATAGTAATTCAATTAGTAAAATTTGTACTATTTCTATTTTTATAAGAGTTGTCTACACCCAGGTCTACACCAATCTCGAATAATCGTTAATTCTATTTATCACGTAAAATAAAAAATTAAAATATTATTTTAAGAGAAAAGCATTACTTGCGATTTAAATTTAGTAAATTGGGATTAATTTGATTTTAAGAGGCACAAAGTTTCAGAAAGGAACCACTAAAATACTAAAAAACTTTAATTAAAAAAAATTTAAATAAATTTATTTTAAAATGCAAAAAAAAAGAAAATTAAAATTTTATGCTATGAGATTTGAGGACCCTTGGAACGACAACCTAGCCCTGTTTAAGAGAAATCATATAATAAATAAGAACCTATCATCTTTTTTTTTATTGTGTTATTTAACACGCATTGCATTGAAATGTCTTGGTAATGTTACAACCCTGGATACAAGTAATGTAAGTGTTAGTAATATATTAAAACTTATTATTTCTTTTGCCTAACTGTATTTTTAATTAGTAATTTATTTTCTTTCAAGTTAATATTAATTTTTTCTGTAAATATAATTTTTTTTTCTGGTTAGGAACAGTAATAACGGGGACTTAAGTATTATCCCGACGATCCTTTCACCACGTCTGAAAATAAATTTAGAAATGGTTCAAATATACTAAATTGAAATAAATTTGAAAGATACCAAAGTGACTCTGGCGCGATGTTAGCGAAATTTGGCCGACGAGAAAGCACGTAAATGGGTGCTTCTTTGGAAACATGACAATTCCGAACAAAAAATTTCTTCGAATTTAAAGTCTTCAAAATAATCTAAATTTTTTGCGTGTATTTATTTAGTTACATTTATTAATATCTTACAGACAGCAATGTAGTTTATTGACATTTGCTCAAGAAAAAAAATTAAATAGAAATTTACCAAATTTTGAATGTCAGGAAAATGAAATATTAGTTTAGAAGCTTAAAAAACAGTGATTTTAAGCTAAAAGTGAGTAACTCAACTTATGTCTTTATGTTAGATGGACCATGAATTACTTAAATTAATTATTTCATCCACTGTAGAAAGAATCCAAAATGTTTTTGTTGCTAATACGTGCAGAATAAAATTTTATATAATAATCAATCATTAAATAACTTTGATTACATTCAAGCATATTAGAGTCCAGTATAAACTTGGTATTAGGTTAATATTTGCTTTTCCTCTTTACAGTATACTGTTTAAAAAGTTTTCTAGTAACACGTCATTGACCTGTGATTCATAAGCCAGGAAAATGACAGCCAGGACAATGACAAATTTGCTATTTTATAGCATTTAACTTTACTTTAATTTAACATTTTAGCCTAAGACGTTTAGATTCGGCAGAAAACAAAAGGATTTCTTGAAATAACTCAGATAAATTTATGTAGTTATTATGATTAATGATTGCAAGAAGACAGGAAAAGGACAACATAAAAACCTGCTCACATTGAAAAGATTTTTGAAATAGATTTTGAACCAGAAAGTTGTTTCTTTATTGATCCAGTAAGACATGTTCACATATTATGGCATTCTAACCAATCTATTAACATAAGATATTGATGGCTGGCGCTATATATTTTGGTTATAAATCACTTAATAAAAGTAGCCAGGAAAATGACAGATTTTCGTGTGACAAACAAATTATTGACAGAAAAAGTTATTTTCAACTAAGTTTTTGTACACAATACCCTCTGCGTAGATTTCAGAAATGTTTACAATGGTTGAGGTAAAAAAAATTAGATATTGAAAAATTAATGGGAAGTTTTGAAGCTAGTTATTATTGAAATTATTGTTTGTGACATACCAAAAAATTGAATTTTTTAACTATACAAAACAGTCGATGCTAATGCAAAGTCATTTTAAAACGCTAACAGCAATGCTATTTATTAAATTTTTTTAAAAAAAAGTTCTTTTAGTAGTATAGTATTAGAGCTAGAGACTCTAGAGAGCAAGAGACTGTAAATTGTCATATTTCGTGATAATTACCCAAATACTAAATAACGTAACGTAAGAGTTATAGTAAAAACTTATTAGTTCTTTTTCCTAACTGATTGATACTCTTTAAAGTTAATAATTTCTTCAATAAATAAGTTTTTATTGCTTAATGACAACATTTAAAAATAACTCTACGAAAAAAAAATTCGAATTATTAATTTTAGTACTTTTTCTACCCAAAATAGGAAAAGCATGCCTTGAACTTTGCGTGATGGCCCATATCACTTCTCAGTGCATCTGAATTAATAATTTATTCTGTCTTCATTATATATTAAAACCAAAAAAATACGTCTTTTTATTCTTTTTTTCCCTCGTTGAAATGAGAGAAAAATGCGATGAAATGAAACTCAAGTGAGTGTAAAAGAGGCTTTTATGTGTTGGCGATGGGTGGGTCTTCTGACTTTTCATTTGGCGATCAATACGAGAAATCTGGCTCACACGCTGCTCACGTTTCGGGAAATGGAGGTGCTTAAGAAATTGATTTACAACATAATTTTTGCATATTAATTTAAGTTAAATCTTAACGATATACTAGGGTCTTAAAAGTATGTCTCCCTGAGTTATGAATAATTTATTAGGAAGTCTACAAACACTGGAAATGTTAATTAATAAGACAGTTTAGAGAAGCGAAAATGTCATTTTTCAGACGCCAAAATTCGACTGTTTAAATTTTTGAAGATTCGATTGCTGTTGAACGGTTATTGCTTGTTGAGTTATCCAGTTTATTAATTAAAAGCCTTATGGGTAGTTATGATGCCACAATGGGCATTACACATCTCTTATCTTTTAAAATTTCTTTAATTTATTTTTTTTAATCATTCTTAATAGAATTTTAATTAAATGAAAACAATTATTTAATTTTATTACGTTTCAATAAAAAATATAAAACAGTTTACTCTTCTCTTAACAGTCAATGTAACGGCTAACTTTTTATTTCAATACTAATGTGAGATTGATTAATTCACTGTTGCGACTAAATTGAAAACTAGAATCAATTTATAACTCTTTATTCTTTATTTCTTACCACAAAAATGGTTCAGTACTAATTCTCACAGTCTTTTTGGCGATCTATTTTCGCCAAATTATTTTCAAATTTAATATTGATTATGGGGGGGTTGGCTTTATTTTTGGCTATGTTATCTTTCGATAAATCGCCAACCAGGGATCTCTTCCCATGGGCCTAACTGCCCGTTGAGAACAATTCACTGACTTTTAATTCCGAATTACTGACGTGAACACTGTAATGATATTTG
>NC_092210.1:17462338-17473628 GCF_043381705.1 Parasteatoda tepidariorum | reverse complement strand
GAAGACTGGGATGGGGGGGGGGTGCACGCGCCTCTCAGTCCTAACCCTTAAATTTTATATCGTTACAAAAATTCTTGAAGTGAGGAGAATGATTCTCTTGATCCTTTTAAAGAACTTTCTTTTCTTATTTTTATAATTTTGGAATGGTGCAATGTTCGTTATAATATTCACATAACAAATAAATTTTTTCTAAATGATTATATTTAATTTTTTTTTTGGGGGGGGGATAAATATCACTACCCCATATCCAAATTAAAACATATCTGAAACGGCCATAATACATAAATTCTACACAGAAACTACATTCCACTTACCACTATGGATTAAGAATTTGGACTAAATTGCAGCAAAAGTAGTAATGTAGTAATGATTGCTTTTATTGATGTTGTTTTGGTTTGGCAATTTATTTATATCTATCTGAATCATTTATATAATGAAAAAAAAGTAGAGCTGCTAACTCATAAATGACAAAATCCATTTAAATCATGTCCACACTAGCCCCAACAACTAGGTGTCTATACTAGTCCCACTAAGACATATGTTTGAGTATGCCTAATTCTTATTAATTGAAACTATTCAAAGTGAAAGTTCATATTAAATGGGTAAAAAACAGTATCATTTATGAAATATTGTTACCTTCAGTTAAAATTCTGAAATTAAAGAATGTTAATGAAAGAGTAAAGAGAACATTTGAAAGTTACTTTCGCACCTTAAAAACTTTCCTTTACAAATTTCTACTGAAGTGTGATTATGCAACAACTGCACATGAAAAAGTAGACCTGTGTTGCCAATTTACGATATTTCATTAGAATAATTAAACGAATAATTAAAAAAAGTTATAAGAATATCAACTCCAGTCCCCCCTCTATGCAAAAAATATGAAAATAATCAAATATCTCGAGAAATAAGCATTGGATCAGAAATCTAAAAATTCATGCGTTAAATCCTGGAAACCCTAGGACGCAACCAAATACTTAGGGAGTGGAGAAGAATTTGGTCTCATTAGATAGGGGGTTTGCAGAATATAAAACAAATCAATCTTTAATTTTGCGACAATCATTTTATTTCTTTATAATTTGATTTTAAACGATTTGTACCCCATTTTAATTTCGTGAATACAGAAATACTATCTGAAAACTAAAATACAATAACCCTAAAATAATTTGACGTATTATTTTCTGAAGAATCCGCATCTGCAATAATTACTCTTTAAGTTGGCCACCATCATGCCACCTCAGCATAGTTATGTGGGCTTTAGTTAGCATCATACGAATACACCTTTTAACTCTTTGACGTAGAATTCCAATTAAATATATTTTTCATACTTTTTTCTATATTTTATATTAATTTAGGTCAAAATAAGTGAAACATATTATATATAGCATTTTAACAATTTATAGTTATGAAATGAAGACATCGGGATCTTTTTCTGCTTTAAAGGTAAAATCTTATAAACACTTCTAAACAATAATTTTTCAAATTTATACTTATGAGAAAAAGATTTCGTTATTCATCATTGAAATTTTCTCAGTTTACAAAATCAATACATCGATACATTTTTGAATATGAATGGGGAAAAAAAAAAATTCATACTACTTTTTTGGGATTTTATATTTTAGTATAAATATAATTCCGAGATGTTGGCAGATTTTTAAGTAACTATTAGACTTTTTTTTATAATTAAAGAATACCAATATGTAATTTTGCTTTTAATTAGAGCGTCAGAAAAAAAATATACAAAAGGGACACCGGTGTCCGGTCAAAGGGCCTTTCCATACTTTTTAAACACCCTGTATGTTTTCTGCTCTTGTCGTTCAATGAAATTAACTTATAGGGATTTTAACCACAACTATAGATCAATAACTTAAATGTAAGTTTATAAGACAGTTATAATGACTAGATGATATATTTGAGTCCACCTAATCTTTACACTATACCTTCTGCTTATTTTAACTGTTATTTCATTATCATTTATTTACTTCACTCAACAAAATAATGCTTCAGATTTAAATAAAAAAATCTGTTCAAAAAAATAAAGACTTGTAACTCAATTGTTTCATTATTAGAATTTATTTTAATAATAAGAATTTATAATGTAGGGAAACTTCATATTCCGTCTCTACCATAATACAGGGTTCACACATGTAAATTAACAGATTTTAAATAATTAAATTTTCGAAACTATTACGTAGATTAAAATAAATTATAAAAGAAATTAAAGAAAAATGTACTGTATTTTCCTCTCAGTTACAAAAGCTAGACGCGTGATCCCTTTGATGCAAGACAAACATCTAATTTGTAATCAAGTTCGCTTTGCTTATTCTGTCATTTGAAACTTTCAATAATTGCAACTGCGTTCTTGTGGTATTCTCGGCATCCTAGTCTCATCGTAACAATCACATAACCCCAAAAACACATGCAAGGAAATCGGGGTAAAGCATGAGGATCTTGGTGGCTATTAATCTGTTGAGCACACATAAAAGCATTTGTGCAATATTTAAAACTATTGACAGTAAGAAACATGTTCAGTTCTCAAGGCCCTCATTCGAAATATTGTTACTCTATCATAACTATCATGTAACCCCAAAAACACACAAAAAGAAGTTAAATGGCGTAAAGCCCGGGGATCTTGGCGGCCATTTCATTAATTTTTCCTCCGTATGCGAAAGACGATGTTTATGAACCATCGATGCCAAAAACACTGTAACAACTTAAAGAACTCATTTGTACGGCATTTGAAAATGTGAAACAGTTTAGTTCTGAGGTTTTCATTGATATAATATCAGTAAAAGTACTGTTACCCCATCGTAACTATCACGTAACCCCAAAAACACACGAAAAGAAATTACATTACGTAAGGCCCGGGGATTTCGGTGGCCATTTTATTAATCTATCATTCGCACTTGCAAGACGGCATTTATGGACCATCAATGCCTAAAGCACAACAATATTTCAAACGAACACATTTGTGCAGCATTTGAAACCATAGTCAGTGTGAACATTAAAATCTATGGAATTCACTTGATTTTGAACTATATGTTTGTCGTGTTACTAAAAAGTGATATATCGAAGTTGAAAAAGGAGAAGAAAAACTAAAATGGCAGTTTTCTTTAATTTCCCGAGCATTACTCACTTCGAAAATATATAAATTTATATTCCTGTCATGGATTTATGCCAAGCCAGTATATTAAAACAAATACCTATCGTTTTAAAATTCTATTATCGCGAATTTTTAGAAACGAAAATGGTAGCTAGCTCTAGAAAACGTTCTCTAAGTTTCTATCTACTTATTTCCTCCTCAAAAAGTTGCATTCCCTCTCTTTTAGGCTGGAAGTAGGTTAAATATTTTGAAAAATTTTAAATTACTACAAATAAAAATACGGAGTGGTCAAAATAAACCATCTGTGATGCAATTAATGTTAAAGCTTTACATAAATGTACGCAATTTCATAAAAGTTGACTTTGTATGTAAAGAAATATATAAAAGATTTAGTAGCAGAACTTTTCTTTTAAACGTCAGAATTGTAAGGTGACACGTGAAGAATGATGTTTTACAAAAGCGTTAAGGCTGAATAGAAATCATACATTTATTTTCTTTCCATGTTTCTGAGAAATTTCCTGTTAATTGAGAATGTTTGAAACACGTTGCCATGGACACGCTCGTCGTCAATTTAGATTGTCTGTTCATCATTTGAATTAGATTACTGCAGCAGATTGCTTAGAGATTCAAACCTAAATTAGAGTGACTGACCTGAAGTAAATAGGGCTTCCAATGGAGCGTTAGAAATTTACCGCACATTAATACTTAAGTTAAATGCTCTTAATTGAATGAGGGTATACAAAACCTTAGATTTCGTTTGCGCATATTACACTGCTGGTAAGGGGAAAAAATATCTGCATTACTATAGTTACATTAACCTTGCTAAAAAAAAATTTGCCAATTCTGTATATTTGAAGAAAAAAAATTATGTATTATTCGAAAAGAATCTATCATTTTTTAAAAGAAAAATGAACTAAACGTCAAAGAATTCTTAATTACATATAATTAAAACATATGTTTTAATTGTTTTTAAGTTTTTCTGTGAAATTTGGTTCAAAAGGTATATTTTATGCGCATAACTGGCACACAAAAATTTAAATAGTACTTCTAATGGAGCGTTCGAAAATTTACCGTACATCAATAATTAAGTTAAATGCTCTTAATTGAATGAGGGTATACAAAACCTTTGATTTTGTTTGCCCCTATTATAGTGCTGATAAAGGAAAAATTTTATTGTTCTTAAGTTAAATGCTCTTAATTGAATGAGGGTATACAAAACCTCTGATTTTGTTTGCGCATATTTTACTGCTGACAAAGGGCGGGGATAAATATCTGTACCATTAAAGTTATATCAGTGTTGTTAAAAAAATTTCTTTACAATTCTGTATATTTTTTTCAAAAAAATATTTTTTTTAATATTCGAAAGGAATCAATAATTTTTTTAAGAAATATTAGCTAAGCGTAAGAGATTTCTTAATTGAATATAGTTAAAACATGTTTTTAATTATTTTAACGATTTTCTGGGAAATTTGGTACATAAGTTATCTTTTATGCGTATATCTGGCTCACAAAAATTTAGATTTCAAGTAACAAAAAAGTTTGTTTGTTCATTATATGAGGAATTAGCTTGTTTTTAACTATTTAATTATGTTCCAAAACTACTATAATTAACCGTATTAAATTAGTTCTTTATAGTCAGTATTTTTGAGTTCCCGGTATTTTCAATTTCGTTTTAAATTCCAGATGCAAAATGTTAATTTGCGAAAAATTTTGTTTAAATTATTAAATTTCAACGATACACAAATGAGATTTTTCCCAAAGTGATGTAAGCTTACATTATGATTTTTTCAATTTGCGTGTAAACAATTTGCGTGTCATAACTTTCCTTTTCTTTTTACCTTTTTATACATTTACCTTACTATATTGTTCTAGTTGAAGCACCTTTTTTCTAAGGATGTAGTATAGTTATTATGGTTATAGTTCATTGAGGATCTTTATGGCTGTAATCTTTAAAAATGCCAAGATGAGGTAAGGTTTGCTTTATTGTAAGGTTTGCTTTATTGTAGTGATTCAAATGAAAGTCTGTCTGGTTTAACTTTAAAACTTACTAACGTTGAGGTCAATTACAACGATATTGGAGTTATTGGTAATGTGGTTATTGTTAGTACAAGGCATTGATGCTTCAATTATTATGTAACTTTGCTGAGGCCTTTAAAGTGCAAAGCTGAATTATTAACTTGCAAGTTACGTTTTATTACCATGGTTTAACTGAACATTACCATCTAACTTTTGCCATTCACTGTATACTTTTACCGTAGCGGCATGCGAACATTTAACAAAAGTAAGCCATTTTTGAAATGCTTTTTCCCTTGACTCGAAAGCCAAGTTATCATGTTCTTTTAGACATCGGACAAATCGTTTCGTTTCGGCGTTATGCTAACGATTGCAATATTTTTTCATGTTGACGTGGAAAGTAGGTGGTGGTCACATTATTGTGACTGGACTGTGTAATATATATTCTCAAAGTATCATTTAAGATGAAATTAGTAATCTTATTTATACATTTTTAGAAAATAAATTAACTTCATAAATTATAAAAGTACCATTATCTCACTGTTAGAGGATGATAAGTGAGGGAATGAGAACATAAGGATTATTTGCTTCGAAAGTTTATTCCCGTAAATAAAATTAAAATAATAATAATTCTTTAACTAACCCATAAGAAGAAATAAAAATATTTCTTAGTATCCTTTTAGAAAATAAAATAAATTTACAAATTTAAATAAGGGTATGGCAAATATCATCTTAACACGTATCCAATTCACCTTTTCAGTTTCTTTTTACACACTGAAAAACTTCGTCCAATTAACCGAAATTTTATTTCCTATTTTATCGGAACAAATTCTTATAACAAGTAGTACGCAAAATAAAAAACGGACCACAATAAATAACTTTTGATCTAGATCTTCACGTTCTAGGACTCAATCATAAAGATTCTAGAAGATGACCTTATATGGGTTAATTGATTAGTGCAGGCGATATTTTAAGTTACGAAATCAGATTCAAAAACATGAACATGCCCTTTTTTGGTCGGATTCTGATTTCTGGCTCCCTAAATATAGGAGTAGCCGCAATCTGAGAAATACTGTCCCAATTGTTAGGTCAGGAGAGCGATTCAAAATTTTGACCCATTAATGTTAATTTTCCTTTTTGTGTATTTCACCATATCTCGATATTTTTTTAAGCAAATTAAAAAAAATTTGAACACAATTATAAAATTCGTTTTTCCAAAGATAATTTCATACAAAATATAACTTTCAGTAAATATTTATTATTTTTTATTACATTATTTAGGAATAGTCGAAAAAATATTGAACTGTAAGGTATATAATTTTCACATCATTCTAAGGAATGTAAGTTTACATGGCAAAGTACAAAATTTGAGCGAAATCGGTCGAATAGTTCCTCAGAAATTGAATTTCAAGAAAGTCAGATACTTCAAATTCGATTTCTCATGAACTATTCCACCGATTGTGCTCAAATTTTGTATTTTGTACTTATACACAAGGATATACGGTATTTTATTAACTTACTTGATGGAACATCTGTGCATAATTTATTAACTCCCCCATAGGCAGGAACTAAATAAAATATTGTCTTTGTGGGCTTGGTGAGGTTCGAAGATACAACTACATCCTCCATTGCTTCGATTCGGGCTACCTGGCCAGGAAGCCACTGGAGAGTGTGATTATTGTGAGCAGCCAGTTCTTCCACTCGATCTTCTCTGTAACTGATGAATTCCCACTGTGTCGATAACAGGCTTAGAATCAAGAAGGAAGTTGCGAGTGTTGTTAGGATTAAGGTGAGGGTAACAAATATGCATGTGAAGGTGACCATGTTTTGTTTAAGTTATGATGCATATTTGCCTGGATAGTCTTTCTTTGACTTTAAAGACTGATACAAACAATTTTATTTATGACAGTTGATGTACATTTGCCTAGATAGTCTACCTTCTTTAAATTTAAAGACTAATACAAACAATTTTATTTATGACAGTCGATGCTCATTTGAGTAGATAGTCTACCTTCCTTGAACTTAAAGACAAATACAAACAATTGTATTTACGCCTTGATTTGCTTAGATAGTTTTTTAGTGCATTTGCCTAGATAGTTTTTTTTTAATAAAAACTAATACAAATAATTGCATTTATCACATTTGATGCACATTTGCCTAGATAGTTTACCTTTAAAAATAAAGACTAATACAAATAATTTATTTATGAAATTTGAGTTGAAAAAGTTATATATTTATATAGGTACCTAGTTAACGAGGCACATTTGTTTTTGTTATTTTCACCATTTAAAGTTAAGACTACCTAAATGCTTCATTGCATTTTTTTATATTTCTACCTACAATAAAATAGCAGTGATTTTTAAACCTAGCTTTAATATTTTAATGAGATAAAAATACTACGAAAAAATTGCAAAAGCTATTATTTAGATCTCTATTATGTTCCGTATATTAGTTCGACAAAAATGTCTGATTTCCCCTCCTTACGGAAAATGGTAGTTAACATTTAATTATTTTATAAATAAAAACCATCAGCATTCTTTGATTTACGATTGACAAGCTTAATAAATTATAATAATGCTTGTTTTACCTAAATTTCAAAGAATTTTATTCATTTTGCATTTCTTTAATACAATTGAAAAAAACAGACTTAAACAGTAATCAAAATTTGTGATTAAAATTAGAGACTAACTGCGTCATTTTGAATATCATTTTGATCTGCACTCATACTTTTTGTCGTAAATAAGTTCTCATTGATCAGTTTTTAAAGATTGCTGATTAACTTATTGGTTGTTTCCAAATAGGTTTATCGAAGTAACCTATAAAGAAAAAAATGTACATTAGACATTTTATAATGAATAACATGAATTCAATAATAGCTATTATTATTCGGATAGTTCAATAATAATAATTCAAAATATAAACAAGTTAATAATTAAGAAAATCATCTGTGTTTCTATATTCCAGAGCCCACCAAAAAGTCAAAGGTACCTATTGCAAGAACATAAAGTTAAGCTTGATGCGAATTTTTTTATTCCTTTTGCAAAAGAAGTCATATTTTCCAGAAATATCCATATATGTTCAGAAATATGTTGAGAATTTTCTTTTAAAAAAATCTTATTTTGTCCAAAACACGCTAAAGGAAATGCGTGTGTCCGGAATACACATATAACGCTAACATAAAAATGGACGTTTTGAGAATTTTTAATAAGCTATATTTTCTAAAAATATCCATATATGACTAGAAATATTCATGGAAAATTATTTAAAAATTTTGTTAAGTCCTAAACGGGTAAAGTCTAGATCACATACAAAGTTATAGAAGTAGATTTTTATTTTATTTATTTATTTATTTCTTTTTCGCGACAGCACTGGATTTAATTCAATTTTTTTGTAAAAAGGAGGCACCATGTTTTAGAAAAATACCCAAAAACTTTTATAAATATGTTTAGAGGAAAAGAATTTTAAAATTTTATTTGCCTGAAACGTTATCAAGTCCAAAAGCTTTTATAGCACTTCCGTGAAGGTGAACAATTTAGGAATTATTAAAATTTTTTTACAGCGCGGCATTCATTTTAAATTGATTTCATTTCGGAATTTGGGAGTCATATTTTCCGTCAATATAAAACGTCGAAGATACATGTCTAATTATGTTTTTACAGGAAAAAGCTCCAAAAATTTTATTCAGGTTAAAGTACGCGAAGAGCAATGCATGTAACAACCTAGGTTAAAGATTGAACAAATTACAATTTTCTCAGCGGAAATTTAATGTATAACTGTTTATGTAACAAAATTTGGAAGTCCTGTTTTCAGCACATACTCACATGTGTCTAGAAATATTGATAGAATTTTTGTTTAATCCTATTTTGTGCTAAGCACACGAATTGCAATGCATAGTGCTAACATTAGAGAGCACTTTGTGAACATTTTTCTAATTTTTGTGTCGCGTCATTTGTTTAAAGCTCTTTTATACCAATATATTAGGGCCATATATTTTGTAAAATTTGATATTTCTGACGAAAAACATTTATAATTTTTTTAAAGAAAATCTTATTCAGTCGGATACTAATGATTCCAAAATCTTTTCAGCACTAAATTCAAATAACACACATATTAACTATTTTTTTGCACCGCTGTTATCAATTGAAACTATTTTCAGATTAAAATATGGTTGTCATATTTTCTAAAGTTCCCATAAACGCCAAAAAATAATTTTAAAAAATTTTTTCGTTTTAAATATGTCATTTATTTTGAAACATGTATAGCTCTAACATAAAGGTGCGCAATTTACAAATTTTTATAATTTTTTGCAACTTGAGGCTCATTTGAAACTCATTACCTTTTAAGCTATGCGTAGGTTATTTCGGAAAATTCTTGTACATTTTAAAAAATATCTATAAAAAACTTATAGCAAAATCTTATTTGGCCCTTTAGGCAACTTTGAATTTCTTACAATGTTTGGCACCTCGTTTCAATTTTTAAAACTAGTTTCATATTGAAGTATGGGCATCAGATTATTTTGCTATGTATTTTATCAGCCGGTATTTTTGAAATTATATAATACCGATCAAATATTATGCATATAATGTACATAGTATGTATTTAAAAATCGTAGTAGTAAAAGTGCCGATGAAAATTAATTGTATTGCTGAAATCATTATACAATAAGTATCATCTTACAATACAATAATTACAATACAATATTAATACAATAATTGTTAAATTATTTTTTTAAAATATGACATTATAATGCTTTCGTCATNGTACATAGTATGTATTTAGAAATCGTAATAGTAAAAGTGCCGTTGAAAATTAATTGTATTGCTGAAATCATTATACAATAAGTATCATCTTACAATACAATAATTACAATACAATATTAATACAATAATTGTTAAATTATTTTTTTAAAATATGACATTATAATGCTTTCGTCATAAAATCGAAGAGTATTTTATTTCCAAATGCCTAAAATTTGAAAGTATTATGAAACTTTGTTGCTTTTGAATCATTTACTCCTTATGCCCATTTGATTCAGCGCAATCATTCATTAAATGCAATCAGTCGAACATATTCTTCGTAGATGATGCCAAACCGATCAGTTTGGCGTTGCTGGAATCGGAAATGACATTGACAGGCAGTCACGTAATTCCCTAATGAGATCGCATTTTACCTATCAGTTACTTTGCTGTTCTTTAATGCCAAAGGTGGGGACAAAATTTTTGTGAAAATAACTCGCCAAATATTCTTTCTAATAAAATAAAAAAACAGTTATATGGCTCTGAAATATACTCTTGTGTCGTTTTGAATGTCTGAATGACAGGAAGTTTGATTATTACGGAGTAAATGAGAGAAGTTAAGAAAGACGTGAGATGTGAACAAGCAGTCCAGGAAATGGACCTTTTTCCTTTTCGACGAAGGTTTTAATAACTGTAAATTACTAAAGGGTTTCCCCATCGCTCGTAATGAAAAATTCACTGCAATACCCATTTTTATCAAATCTGAAAGTTTCTTTAAAACGCCCCAAGATCTAAACTTGCAAGAGTCGAAAATTAAATTTACTTATATATTGTCTTGATTTTCGATTGTACGATTTTAAATCTTCAAATACTTGAAGTTCTACGTAGTATAGCGGCTAGGTAGTATAATGAGAAAAATACCATTATTAGTTTTAAGCTTTCATGTTTTAATAAGATTGCTCCTTTGAGTAAGTTCGACACAACTATTACTTTTCATTTTAATGATAATATTGTAAAAATATGTGGAATAGCAAAGTAAGTTGTATTTCATCATATATATATATATACATAAGTTCAAAATGTAGAGAAAACAAGGGGAAAATTACAGAACAATGAAAAAAGGGAAGAAAAAAAATAATAATAAAAATAAAAATAACAAAAAAATGAGAGAAAAAGAACAAAATATTTTAAAAAATCCGGATTTTCCAGATTTTTCAAGCAATTTTCGCCATATCGATTTAAAAATCCGGATTTTCCGGTTTTTTTTCAATCTTTTGTTCTTTTCTCCGGTTTTTTATTATTATTTTTCTCTTTTTCCCCTTTTTTTCATTGTTCTGTAATTTTTCCCTTGTTTTCTCTACATTTTGAACTTATTTTATGAGTTCTATTTACTTGCAACTCTTGCATAGTAAATAAAACTTATTGTTTTTCTTCATTTTCT
>NC_092210.1:17380884-17461892 GCF_043381705.1 Parasteatoda tepidariorum | reverse complement strand
CCAATGAAAAAACAAGAAACGCACACTATATATATATATACATTATATCAGGTTTTGAAAAATCATTACTAGGTAATTTCAATGATCATAACTTCCCTATCCTCCTTTTGGAGTATAAGATAATGTACGCATATATATGGACGATGACTATTGATTATTTTTGAAACGATGCTGCATATAACATCTGCTAACATAGTATTCAATTCAATTATATTTAAATAGTTTACAATACGAGCTCAATCAAGTAATTTTCGCCATAACGATTGCATGCTTTATTCATTGTTCTATCACAGAACAAAAACAAATGCCTTCATGTACCAAATCAAGACCAAAATTTATTGTCTTTAATCAACCAAAGAGGAAAGAACAGAAGAAATAAAAGAAATACTTATACATTTATGTTTTCTATCTATGTAATATGGAGATTAGTAGAGTGTAGTCTATAATCCCGATAAAGCACATCAGTTGTCATAAATCACGTGATATTTATGACTTCGTTCACGATTCGTTCATTCCGACTGCCCATCAGAAATTATCTCAATCCTATCTGATTGATGATTCATCAATCGAGCAATTCATTCCAAATGTTGGTAGGGAATTGTGTTACAATCCAATGATGGGTTTTATATAATAGTTTAAGACACTCATTTTAATATGTTAACTCAAATATTTTTTAATACTTTGAATTTTAACCCTTAACGCGTGGGGGATCAGATCGGTGGATCACAAATTAGGACTAATAGGCTTTGTTATGTAAACTGTTTATGTTTATATGCTTGTATATTTACAGTAACGCTCTGTTGTAGGATTATCAGATCGTTTTTTATTTAATTATAACAATTTTTTATCATTCGCCCGTGGCTCAGTTACCGATGACTTCTGAGTTTCAAACATCAACACAACGAGCTGAACAACGAATTTCTTGCTCTTGCGCTAAAAATCCTAACAAATTCGATATATTTTTAAATTAAATTTTAGAAACAGATTTTCATTCTATTGCAAAGATTACGAATAAAAATTAAATATATGCTTTGTCGATTTCTGAACTCTATACAGTTAATATTTACGAACTAAATAGATTTACTTTTAATACAGTAAAAAAATGCTGTTTTTGAACCGTATGCTACGTATACGCTAAAAATTGTCTCTTTGCCAATTAGTTGTTTGTTAATTGGTAAAACTGTATTTATTATAGCTAAAACAAAAAGAAGCATTTTTTTAAAATCCATTGTCTCTTTAAGTTTGAAACATCAAATCTTTCTATAAAGTTATTTTTCGAAGAATAAAATTTCATATCCTCATAGGGTCTTTAAAAAATCATAAGGTCTCATAATCAATCACAGGGCCTTTAAAAAATTAAAAAGTTGCAGAAAAAATAAGAAAATAAGATGTATTTTAGTTAATTAGTATTCAGCACCACGCTTAATATTTCCGAATAAATGAATTTAGTTATGAAATCTTTGGTCTTAAAAATCGGCCTTAAATGACTAAATAAATAAATTAAAGGCGTAATTTAAAGACGAAAGTTTGAGCTGGGATATCCTGGTCGGTAGGGCGCTGGGCCTATGTCCGAGAGTTCGTGGGTTCGAACCCCGCCAGGCGAAGATTCCCCGTGTAGTAAATGGTTACAGGTGCACGTTGAATCTGTCGACTCGCAAAGTCCTTCATGGTCCCATAACAAATCAATACCTCTGGGGGTACCCGATTGGAGACCTATCGTTCTCTGATTCAAGTCAAAATTACGATCTGTGGATGAATGAATGGATGTATGAATGGGTCAGCCCTATAAAACGGGCTGTGACGTGTGCGTGTGGCTGAAGACGAATTCTTGGCCATAGGTTGGCGCCAATGAAAAAACAAGAAACGCACACTCTGCCTTAAATTTGCTCGGTTTCACCAAGCAGGCTTGCCCGCGTGGCAAGTAGCATTAGAAACAACAACAAAACGAAAGCTGATAAAAAAAAGAAGTCCTTAGCTTTTTATCATAACCAATATTGGAACCAATTTTAATTTTTTGATTACCGTATGAACCCTGATTATGTCATTTCAATTCTAGAGACCTAATATATTATGATAGAAACCTAGTTATTTACTTATTTTGCAGATTCAAATCTTGATGAATATCAGTGTATTTTAGCCGTGGAGATGAATTCTATAATACCATAACGGAAAATGAATAACTGTATGAGTTAGATTCATGCAGTGACTTCATGAAACATATTTTTAAAACTTTTGTCAAAAATATGGATTCGAAAGTTATGAATTAAATTTGTACATTAGATTTAAGTGTATTATTGTTTGTACATTACATTACGAAATTCATTCTTTACATTTTTCATGGTTAACTGTATGAAATGTGTTATTTTCCAATTTTTTAACCTTTCCATTTTTTTATAGTATTTGATGACCAACTTACCTCGACATTAAGGTAAGATGGACACTAGTAAATTTATTTTCAAAATTTTTTTTCTTCATATTTTGTTCTCAATAATTTTTTATTTTCTGATCGAAATACGTTGACTAGGCGTATGAGAATTTAAAATATGCATAAACATTTCTTGTATCTCTATTCTTAATACTTCACTTTGATTTGAACAAACTATAGCCATCTATTCTTGCCTTGCCCTATATATATAGGGTGGTGATTACAAAACACCCTATGTTTGGTTTTTCTTGTCCTAGATAAATGTATACATTAAAATGATTTTGTACTATTATCGTACCTTTTAAAAAAAATATATAGGGATATTTTTTCAAAGGGTGCTAAGATGTGGTAGTTTAAACCCAGATTTTTTTAAAATCAAATTTTGTGTAATGTAATTCAAAAACATATAAAAGGATTTGAGTTATAAATGCAGGGCTCACAGCAAAATGAAAAGAATCATTTTCTAAAGGTAATAAAGATGTGCAGTTGACAGAACTATTCTGACACGCCCCATTCATTTTGAAAATTGATATTACTTTAGTATGGATGTTGACATTAAACGAGATAAAAAAATATTTGTAAGTAGGACGTTTTTAAAAGCATTGTTTCATCTTGTCATTTTTCTTTTATGGTTAGAAAAGAGATTAAAATGTTGGCAAAGATCATGGAGCCTAAACTTATGTCAATAGAAACTGAGAAACAAAATGGTTGAGATGTTGAAGTATGTTTTCTTTGATTCAACTTACTTGTCCTATTACGGTCACTAAACATGTTAGCTAGATAATGATTTAACATGAAAAGAATGAACTTTTTCCTACTTCGAAGAAGAAATGATGTACAGTTGCATATTATATTAATTTTTTTCTTTGCATATATATATATATATATATATATTCAAAAGTTCTTCTTTGTTTTGAGTAATTAAAAGTAGGTTTCTCATCAGCCGTTGTAAATAACTTCAAAATGAATATTTTTTGGAATTTTCGTTCTTTTCCTAAGAAATTCGATTTTTGGCTTTAGGAAGTAGTGCAGCCATAACAAAACAAAAACAAGAAAAAAAGAACAACTATTAGCAATATTTAGAATTACTTCAATCGAAAAATGTTTGGCCGTGTTTCAAACCCCGCAAAAGTTACTCGAAAATGGCCATTTTTTGGTCTTTGCATTGTTCCTATCAGAAATTTATAAAATACCCTTTTCCTTTTCTTTGTCCAGCATCTGAAGCTTTTCCTGCAAAAACATAGTTTCACCTCCGATGGGGAAAAAAGATGTTCAGAATAATTCTATACCTCTACTCACGAAGTTTTATCACTTTCATGCAAACTACATGCTCGTATACGTAACGGCTTGGTAGCAAAACTATAATGTATATATATATATATACAATATGCTAATACATCTATATTATAGATATTAATAGCATAATAGCATGCCGGCCAGGTGGCCGAGTGATTAACTGCAAAGCCAGTGGCTGCGGGTTCGAATCCCGATCTGGGCATGGATGTTTCTCTCTCTCTGTGCTGTCTTCTGAAGTGTGAATGTATGAATGTGGCCCACCCTATGAACGGGTATTTGTGGCAGTGTGGAGTGGGTAATATTGCTCGCCTCCGTGACTTTGGTTTACAGGAGCCCACTGGGTAACGATAAATGAGCAACACTTCCGGCATCTTCTAAGGCAAAGAACGAAAGTTCAGTGCCTGCCGTTATTAAAAAATAAAAAAAAAATATTAATAGCATTTGAAACTTTTCCGATAATTTGCGCAATTCTTTGGCGTATTTTTGAGCTGAAGATAATAAACCTTGAATGAGCCTTGTTGAGAACATTATTTATAGCGTTTGCTCTATTGCTAAATGACAGCGCAGCCTCAAAAATTCTCAACGTGATAAAAGTGTTTTGGAAAATAAAACTGCATGATGTAAAAGGAAGCGAAAATGGTACCAAGAGCTTCTAGGAAGTGAACTTTATAAAATATACACAAAAAGTTGTAGAAGGTCGGAATATTTTCCCAAATACAATTTTCAAGTAAATAAGACTCGTTAAACTCCATCCTCTGAGTGGCTCGGATTGGATGGTTAACCGTATAAAGCTGAGGAGCACGGGTGCCACAAGCAGTTAAATTTCGCAATAAGACTACCAAGTTGAACTCCAGCAGACGAGCGGTCTATCCACTGAGCCACCACAGCTCTATAAATACATGCATATTTAATTTTATAACTGTCACTGAACAGCCGACCCAATTTTTGGGTTTTCGTCTACTAATGTTCAACTCCATTGCCTTGTAATTTTGAACCTAATATAAAAGACAAGGGAACTCCTGGATCGAGTATTTGGATAAATTTGCCTTCGTGGAGGACTTTTTGATGGAGCTAACCCGCATTTGCGTTACATGGAGAGGAAGACCACGAGAACCTCCCACGGTTAGACTGACGGCAAGGGGTCTCTAACCCCTGATCGGTCTACCACTGAGGATATTTTACGTCAGCACTGTGGTCAGTGCAAGCCGTATGCGGAATTCGTATCGGCCAGACATCGCTGAGATTTGAACCCGGTTCACCTCTATGGACGCTTTATCCCTTGAACCATAATATATGCATATTAATATCCACCGTTGAACAGCCAACCCAATTTTGGGTTTACGACTACTAATGTTCAATTACGTAGCCTTGTATTTTTGAACCAATCCAGAAGACAAGGAAATTCCTGGATCAGTACCCGCAGAGGTATTGATTTGTTATGGGAACATGGAGGACTTTGCGACTCGACAGATTTAACGTGCATCAGTCACCATTTACCACACGGGAAGTTTTCGGCTGGCCTGGGATAGAACCCACGAACTCTTGGACATGGGCCCAGTGCCCTACCAACCTGATGGCTATCCCGGCTCAATATATGCATATTGAAGTAAGCTATGTACTAAAAAAGCAAAATTAATGGAGTAAAGGTACTTATTCGACTAGAGGAACCGTGAAAAATTAATTAACGTTGATAATATGCATTAATTGAAATAAAAAATATTCCTATGTACATGAAAAGCAATGTTAATGGAGAAAAAATACTTATTCATTTTAGGGAACCACCGTAAAAATTGCCATATTATTATTGACATATTATGATGACTTAATTAATGCTGTTAATATGTATTAATTGAAATTTTAAAAAAAATAATCTATGCGCTAAAAAGCAAATTTTATGAAGATAAATGGGAAAACCGTTTAGGGGAACCGCAGAAAATCGTGGTATGCAAATGATACTTAATTAATTTTGGTAATATGTACTATTGTTATTATGGTAATTGGTTCAGTTTTTATAAGAATTCTACAACGATTTTCCGTTAATTTCAGAAAATATTTTTGTATGTGATAGCAAAGATAGTGTATTAATATTTTGATGAAATAGAATTAACTATCTATAAATATTTTAAACAGTATTAAGGTCATGTCAAGAAATGGTCATCCTCTAAACTCCTTATCAAGATTATGTTTTTAAAATTTCGAGTTTAGTTCGCGACCACTGATAAATAAATTCACACAAAACTCAAATAATGTAGGGTATGTAATAGATTCCGAATATAGATACAATAGAATGTTAGATTTGCTAATTATTAAATTGCACCAATATTTAGCAATTTTAATAAAGATACCATGAAAATAGATCACTAACGGCCCCTTTGAAAGGAATAAGTATCGGAAAAAATTATTGTTGGTAAATTTTGGTGGTAAATTTTGACTAACATGAATTGATCAAGAGCAGCATCATGACAAATGACACTGAATACTGTTAATCTTTATTTTGAGGAAATGAACTACAAAAAACATGTTTTGCTGAATTTAATGACGTAAGGATAAAAGGTATATAAATAAATGATGGAATTTATTTTAGCTTTGTTAATTGAGTCGATGCCTTTGTCCGTGATTCAGTAATGTTTTTCAGTACTGATTTATTAATTATTTTCTTCTTTTATTCATCCCATACGAAATACGGATTCTACAACATGTTTCATAAAAACATAAAATATTTGATTTACTACTTATAAAAATTTCACCTGCAATTGGAGCGATTCTGGCACATATGACTTATAACAGTAGTACACTTTTTAATTTGGAACAGAAAATAAAGAATATATATATAAATAAATAAAGAAAACATTAACTTGAATATGCATCATGCTCAACCGTTTTGCCAATGTTTAAATATAAAATATAAGTTACCTGATACAGTAAGCATCATAGTATGACATAACATTGTTATCGACATGTGGTAGTAATTATATTCTGTATCATTATTTTTATTGTTTTGAAAGATTGAAATATTTCCCTTTAGTTACTATTTAACTATTTATAGAAAAATTTTAAGATTACTATTTTAGATTTCAAGTTAGCATTTTAAAAAAATTAAGCTACTTACACTCTATTCAGATTGACAATGTATTCACACAAATTTGCACTTATTGCTAAATTATATCGGTATATGCAGAAAAGTAAAGCCTTCATCCACTTATCACAAAAATAAAAATTCTCCCATTCCCTAAGTTAGACCGCTAAAATTTGGAACATGTAATCTTTAAGAGATAAATAGAAAAACTAAAAACGTTTCATTTCGATATTTTGTAATGATCGAGATAATTAGCGCAATGACCAGTAATGTTTAAATAACACGTATTTACCAAGAAAGAGGTCTCAAATTTGGACCATGTAGTTCTTATCAGACATGAAGAAAACTAAAAAATATTCATTCCGATATTTTGTAACTATAGAGGTAATTAGCCTAATAAACAGTAAAGTTAAATAGTATAAAGAAAAACTTAAAAAGTTTCATTTCGATATTTTGTAATTAGAAGGGATAAACCCCAAATGAAAGTTATACTAATTAAAAGTAAGTCACTGACATAGAAATCCCGAATTTAAACCACGTGTTCTTTATCAGAAAAGGGAAGAAACTAAAAAGGTTTCATTTCATTACTTTGTACTTCTTGGTGCAATTATATGAACCGGTGTAATTATTTTCTTGATTAACAGCAGTGCTAAATAATACGTTTAAGTTTACCACAAAGACAGAAGTCTTACACTTCGACCACTTGTTCCTTAACGGACAAAAGGAGACACTAAAAAAGTTCTCTTTCGATATTTTATTTTATTTAATAACCGTCTGTGAACAGCTGACCGAATTTTTCAGTTTACGACTGTCAATGTTCAACTCCGTATCCTTGTAATTTTGAACCCAATCCAGAAAACAAGGGAACTCCTCATCTAGTATGCGGAAAAATTTGTCTTCGGGAAGGAATTTTTGTTGCAACTAACCCGCATTTACGTTACATGGAGTGGAAAAGCACGATAACCTCTCACGGTTAGCCTGGCGGCAAGGAGACTCTAACCCACGATTCGTCTACCACTGAGGATATTTCACGTTGGCACTTTGGTCGGTGCGAGCCGAGTGCGGAATTCGAATCAATCAGTCATTGCCGGGATTCGAACACGGTTCACCTGATTGGTAGGCGAGTGCTCTATCCCCGGCTCTGTTTCGATATTTTTTTTTCTATAACCGTCTTTGAACAGCCGACCCAACTTTATGGGTTTACGACACTAATGTTCAACTCCGTAATCTTGTAATTTTGAACCCAATCCAGAAGACAAGAGAACTCCTGAATCGAGTATTGGGAGAAATTTGCCTTCGTGGAGGACNATCCAGAAGACAAGGGAACTCCTGGATCGAGTATTGGGAGAAATGTTTTGATGGAGCTAACCCGCATTTGTGTTACATGGAGAGGAAGACCACGAGAACCTCCCACGGTTAGCCTGACGGCAAGGGGACTCTAACACATGAACCGTCTACCACTGAGGATATTTCCCGTTGGCACTGTGGTCGGTGCAAGCCGGATGTGGAATTCGTATCGACTGGGATTCGAACCCGGTTCGCCTCATTGAAAGGCGAACGCTCTATCCCCTGAGCCATCGTGATTCTGTTTCGATATTTTGTAAATATTGGGGTAAATAGCATAACTAACAGTAAAGCCAAATAACACATTTTTACCGAGATAGAAGACATAGATTAGGGTTTGAGCTCTCTATTAGATAAATCGCAAAGCTAAATAATTTCATTTAAATATTTCGCAATTAATAAGATAATTAGGGGTTGCTAACCTAAAGCCATTAATTGTTGAATTGTAAAGGACAATGTGTTTGTGGAACCACAGAGCGGCGAGTTCCTGTCGGCGAACCAGCTGGTCGCCGCGGGCCCCGTTGTTAGTAAAAGATAGTAATAAAAGATAGCAGGGGGGGGGAATAAGGGAGGGGAAGGAGTAATAATTATTTTTTAAATGTTCTTGAATTTCAAATTAACGAATTTTAGTCATACAAATATTGATATCTACCTGTATTTCTTTTAATGAACTTAATATGCAATGAAATACTAAATTAAAAGTCAATAAATTTGAGTTGGAAAAAAAATATTCCTCATATTATTATATAACATTAAACTTCAAAAAAAAATAAGAATTTTTTTTCTTAATTTTTTCTTATTTTTTAAGTTTAAATTTATTGAAAGTTTGAATTCAATCCAATGAATTAAATTTAATGAGTTTAAATTTAATTAAAACTGAAAATTAGCAGTGTTACAATTAAAAAACAAAAATCGACAAAGCTATTTTTTAACTTAAAACAATCTACAATTAACTACCATGAGTATGTAACAGAATGGAAGAGTAACGGAGAAAAAGAAACTGAAATAAAAAGAAACTGCAAGTCATTACTTGGACAGGTTTTAATGAAAATAAGTATTTATACAAAACTGAAAAGTATAATTTGATCTTATTACTTGATTAAAAACTTCATTCGCTTTAAAAATATACAAATTGGAAATAACAATCGTTTCAAGCTCTCAAAAACAGGCGCCCATTTTCACGACTTGCTAGACGTATATTTTTGGAGCGAATGAAGTTTTTAATCTATTAATGCGTAACCGCTTCAGTTTCTTAGGATTATTTATTTAATAATTTGATCTTCGAACAATACACTTAAAACAGTTATGCTAGTAAAGGGGAAAGTCAATGAAGCATCTTTACCTTGTTAAAGCTCAATTTTCATAGAATTCCGCAAATCGCATTGTGCCATAAATAAAATTAAGTTAATGAAAATTAGGTCATTTGCAATTTAAAAAAAGAGGTTAATTGAATTACGTTATTATATTAAAAGACTTATAAATAAAACAAAATTATTAGATTTTTCCTATTTTTAAAAATAAATTATTAATCATAGTAGCTACTGCATTAGACCCGTTAATACACACAAAAATGAATGAAGTTATAGATCTTGACACAATAATGGTAATAAAATTGGAAATATTTTCGCAAAACCCATTTTGAAGATTATTCATAAATTTAAAATATCATCAGGAAGGATAAAAAAATACGACATGTAACAAGTTGAGTATAGATGCAGACTAAGTTAAATAAGAGTTGCCTCTACTAAGTATTGCCTGTAAGTTAAGTAAGAGGCAAAGAAGGCTGGGATATAACAATTTAGTTGTATCTGATGTATTAAAACGGTATTACACAGGCATTATTTTTAAAATATTAAGTCCTTTACTAAAAAAATTTTGCAGAATAATTGGCATGCGTAAAAATGCTATTTGGAATTTTATTTGTTAATTAAAATTATTAAAAGTATCGGGACATCAAAAGTACGAGTTTTTTGAAAATGAACCAAATATTTTTAACATTTCAAGATAAGTTTATTGAAAATAATGAGAAAAAAAAAAATAGTGCGTGGAGTCCCTCCGCGCGGAAGAAGTTAAACTTCGCAACCTGCGACGTAAATTGTAGAAGAATCAGCAGTCGTAGAAGGATCACTATTTCTATTCAACGACTCTTTTTCCTGCTCCGCTCGCTTCCGCGCTCTGTAATCACGGTAATATTGTGCATTTTTGCCTCGTGAACCAGTGGAAGTGCTCGTGGTTGTCTCATCGTCTCGCCCTGGAAAATGTNTATGGATGCAGACTAAGTTAAATAAGAGTTGCCTCTAAGTGAAATAAGAGGCAAAGAAGAATGGGACATAACAATTTAGTTGTATCTGACGTGTTAAGAGATAAAAAAAAAATACGACCCATAACAAGTTGAGTATGGATGCAGACTATGTTAAATAAGGTCTCTACTAAGAATTGCCTGAAGTTAAATAAGAGGCAAAGAAGGCTGGGACATGACATTTTCGTTATATCTGACGTATTAAGAGATAAAAAAATACGACTTTTAACAAGTTAAGTATGGATGCAAACTTAGTTAAATAAGAGTTGCCTCTACTAAGTATTGCCTGTAAGTTAAATAAGAGGCAAAGAAGGCTAGGACATGATATTTTCGTTATATCTGACGTATTAAGAGATAAAAAAATACGACTTTTAACAAATTGAGTATGGATGCAAACTCAGTTAAATAAGAGTTGCCTCTACTAAGTGTTGCCTGTAAGTTAAATAAGAGGCAAAGAAGGCTGGGACATAATAATTCAGTTGTATCTGATGTATTAAACCGGTATTAGACAGGCATTATTCTTAAAATATTAAGTCTTTTAGTAAAAACATTTTGTAGAATAGTTGGAATGCGTAAAAATGTTATTTGGAATTTTATTTTAGTAATTAAAATCATTAAAAGTATCGGGACATCAAAAGTACAAGTTTTTTGAAAATGAACCAAATATTTTTAACATTTCAAGATCATTTTATTGAAAATAATGGAAAAAAATGCAATCACTTTTTATATTTAGAGACTTAACAATATTCAAGTTAAAAAGTCATTATTACTTGTGATTTTAAAGTTCGTCTCGAAATTGAATCATTTACCGATTTTACATTTTCAAACCATTATCAGGAAAATATTTTCGCATAAATAGTTTTATTTCATAGCAGACTTTACTCAAACAATTTGCATAATAACTTGTCTTATAAACGTGATTACTTCCAATTGATTTCCAAACTTTTAGCATTAACCCCAAACTTTTCCTTAAAAATATGCCTAACGACCATTATATTTCTAATTCAATCTCGAGTCGGTTAAACTATCAACGTTTTATTTTCGTTCTTATTTTTGGCTTGTTTTAAGATATTGTACCGTTTAAATAGGCAAGTTTCGCGAAAAATGCGACGACTCATTAAAAAACACTTACTCATTTATTTTCATTGCAGAATTTATAAAGTTTTGTGTTAGGTTAAACTGTTTTAATATGCCTCTGCCCATATAAATGAATGTCTAACTTTGCAATTTGATTTACACCAGTGAAACAAATATACATAGAGCGTGGGTGGCCAAGCTCGTTAATAGTTGAGCCATTTTTCAAAATTTGAAATTTTTCGCGAGCCGCAATCAAATACGTATTTAAAAGGTATGAAAAAGGGTATTAAAATTTTTTTTTGCATAAATTATATTTATTGAGAACATATAAGGGAAAGTACAAAACGCGTGTATTGAGTTTAAATGTTAAAAACTAAACAAATTTATTTTACTTCTCTTGATAATTCTTTAAAATTTGGTGAATAATTGGTGTCAGTAATTCTTTGAGATGTTGGTTAGTTAATACTGATCGGTTTTTGAATTTCACGAATTTTAAAGTGGAATAAAATGATTCACATAAATACGTTGTACCGAATATTGAAATAATTCAACAATCAGCCTTTTTTAATTCAGGATACTTCGATTCTGGTACAAATTTCCAAAATTCAGTAATCGACGTCGTCTTATATTTTAATTGTAGAGATTGATCTTCTTGCATCTCTATTAATTCTAATTCTCCAGATGCTTTTTGTGTCATAATTATATTGGAAATGGAAAACTCGCCTTGAATTGAACAACGTGGCACACAGTCTTTCATATTTGTTCTCAGTAATTTAAAAGACATTTTGAAACACATACGGAACGATAATAATTTTTTTTAAATATAATAGCACAAAAATTAAAAGGGAACTCGGGTACATTTATCGAGAGCCACAAATAATTCTTCAAAGAGCCGCATGTGGCTAACGAGCCGCAGGTTGGCCACCTCTGACATAAAGTGTTCCAGAAAGATTGTTCTCGATGCATATTTTTAAAAATTCTTGGCAAACATGGAGACAAAAAACATGCGCATCGAGGAATGTAAATTTATTGTTTAAGAAGGAAAAACGAAATCTGATAAATCATAATTAAGGAAAGCGAGTATACAAAACCAACCTAAATTTTTCGTTGTGAAACGTGAAGGTGTTACAAATAATCAAATCTTCTCTGTTTTCTCTGCTATGAAACAGGCGTTTCGTACATCCGCGTATCTCAATTATGATTTGTCAGATTTTTGATATCGTTTTAGTCTTTTCGTTCTCTTAATCTTTGCAAGACCCCAGCGTGCATACTTTTTGTGTTCATGTATGATAAAGTTTCTAAAAATATATATAAACGGAGGTTTCTTAAGATCACTCCTATATAAAGACCTAAGAGCCGTGATGGCTCAGGGGATAGAGCCTTCCAATGAGGTGAACCGGGTTCGAATCCCAGAGAAGGCTGGTCGATACGAATTCCGCATCCGGTATGCACCGATCGCAGTGCTGACGTAAAATATCCTCAGTGGTAGACGGATTATGGGGAGTCCCCTTGCTAACCATAGGTTTTCGTGGTGGTTTTCCTCTACATGAAACGCAAATACTGGTTAGTTCAATCAAAAAGATCTCCACGAAGGCAAATGTCTTCCAATACTTGATCCAGAAATTCCCTTATCTTCTGGATTGTTAGTAGCCGTAAACTCAAAGAATTGGGTTGGCTGTTTAACGACAGATATGGATCAGTCTGTGTAGGGACCGAGCGTGTGCGGTATTGATCCTCGTTAAACTGTTCTACCGTAAAGTGCTCGACTTCGCGTGCAGGTCGTCGGGCTACCGAAGCGGGGGTGCCATCCCCTCTGCAGAGGATCAAAAGTGTGATGGCATGTCTTCGGATCATCCTCAGGGATGTTTCCAAGACCGTCGCCAATAGCCCATTGTGCCGCTCTAGTGCGACGTAAATGAACAACAACAACAACAACGACAGTTATAAAATATTTAAAAAATTGAAAACCTGAATTGATTCTTTTGATTTGCTTCTCTCTTTCCGTCCTTATATCTTCCCCGATTATTCTCTCTCCGTATAAATAAATTGGCGAGGTGTTCAATGCATGTATTTTGACCAGCGCCATCTAGTGGTAGTTCTTGGAATAAAAGGTAACTGCTGAATTGACCAGCTTTCTGAGATTACAGATATCAGAGACTTGTGCGAAAGAGCTTTTTTTTAATGTATATATTTTCCTTTTTCTAAGTAATTTCTTTCAATTAGAAAATAATACTTACATTTAAAAAGAAAACTAAGGTAGAAAAATACCAAAATATTGCTCTGTATAAAATAAAATACATTTAAAAAAAAACAACTCATAAACATTTCCACTCATTTTGTTGAAATTTTGTATTTCGTCAATTAAATTACATGGTTTAAAAGCACGTTAAAAAGTTATACCTTAAAATTAAACTTTTTCAACAATATTATAAATATTTTTTAAAAATTACTGTTGTAGGTTTCAATTAACAAATTGCCTATGAATAAACAAATTTGAAGAAATGAGCAAAAATTGTTGCCTTTTCATAAAATATTTCCTAGATACGAGGAAATATGTAAACTTAACATAAAGGGGTACAAATTTTTAACCATTTTTCTGACTATATAGACTGAAATAGAAAAAACAACGCAAGTGATAGATTTTGCAGAGAATTGGCCTAATAATTATTTTGTTTCTATTGTAAATGCTATGAAAGTTAAAATAGAATTTTTAAAAAAAACTGATGAACAAAAAATTTATTTTTGAAGAAAGTTTTTATAGAACAGGTAGCTTATGATACAAAAGTGACAAATATATAAAAATCTCAATTTTGAATTTTTTGTCGCTTACGTTGGTTTTTCTACTGCAGGACAAGGTAGGCTCCCAGGGTGCTGCTAGACATCATACTTTGACGCAAAATCTGGCGGAAAAAAATTTATGTTTATTCTCAGAACGTACGTTTTTTGCGACCCATTTCGAAATCTGATTGATATTTAGCACTGATTAAGTAACATATTTCAAGTAAAAGCTTAAAATTTTTAACTTTGCTATATGGTACGTGCAAGGGCGCCGGCAGAATAATATAAAAGGGGGTGCAACCCTCTAACAAACTACTCCCACCCCCTAAAAAAAGTATTCTGTTACATTTTGTTTTGTTATTACATATACTTCCATCTGTTAATTTTTTTCATCTATTTTAATCGAGAAAATTCTTATGAATCCCTCGAATATACATAGATTTAGTTATTCAGGCCACACCGTTTTATCCAGCTGTAACGGGGAGACAGTCAAAATTGGCCTAACTCTTCCAGCTACTACGTGCACTATTAAACGCACTTTTAGTACATTGCGAAGCATTAAAACATGGAATCGGTTTACAATGTCTCACGAGAGATTAAGTAGTTTGTACATGCTCAGTGTGCATAAGAAAAGATGACTCAGAATTCATTGAAAAAGTTATAAACAGATTTGGACAGCTGACAAGACGATTACAATTCTTGTTTGATTATAAAATTTTTTAATTGTTATGTATCAATAATTACTTAATTATTTGTTCTTGAATAAAAATATTTTGAATAAAAAAATTTTATAATCAAATTTTTTTCTGTATCTCTTTAATTGTTTAAAAAAAGCCAGGGGGGTGCAAGTGCACCCCCTTGCACCCCGCTGCCGGCGCCCTTGGGTACGTGATCACAAAAATAAAAGTTATTATCTTTTTAGGAAATGGTTAATATCTTTTTATGGAAAATTTGCTTTTAATATTTATCTAGAGCCAAAAATTATTATTCTATTGTTTTTAGTAATCATCCCATTATTGTCATTAGTTTACTTAATTATTTTTTTACAAAAATAAGTTAACACAAATGTTTCTATCTCATGTTAACTTTTCTTTTTTTCAAATACTAGCTGAATATTCGTTCTACGCATGGGCAACTCTTCAAGCGAAGATAAGATATATTTACGTGTGTATAAAACATTTGATAAGTGGTTTTATAATTCAACTTGCTGAATACCTGTTTTCAGAACTGTGTGAATAAAATAAAGTAAATTAATCAGATCTGACCAACACTACGAAGTCATGTTCAAAACTGAAAGGAATACACCTACACAATTAAAAAATTTAGTAGAAGAACCAGGTAAGTAGCACTCTCAAAGAATTTGGTATGCGAACTATTATATTGCCAATTTAACAGAAGACGGGATTAATAATTATTTGCCTTATTTTAGTTACCCCTGCCTAATTTGAAATAAAAATCAGGCAAGCATACTAAAAACTAATGTGGATTTTTTGTGTTAAGACTAAAGTGAGATCAAAAAAATTTCTCACATCAGAATGATATTTCGTTATGAGTATTCAAATTTTTTTTTAATCTTAGCTTTTATTATGTTATGAGAGAGAATTATTAAAAAAAAGAAACAACTGTGGTATTTAACAGAAAAGCAGCGTTGTCTGGTTAATCGAAAATAAGAAACTTCTAAATTTACATCCAAAAAGAATTCAGAAAGATCCATTAAATTGCTGCATTTGTGAATGAGTAGTTATAGTTCTTCTTTGTAATGAGTTTTATAAAGTTCATATTTTAACATTGGTTGGATTCGATGATTCAGTGTTCAAAATAAATAATTAAAAGCTGAACACGTGAAAAACATTTAATTAAGCGATCGGATTTTGACATACTAAGATGCAATCTAAATAGTTCAAGGTCTAAGTTTAAATTAGCAAATTGATTATTTGTGCGAAGACGATAAAAGTATTCTTCAGTTTCTAAATTCGACGCAAAAAATATACATACTTTATTTGAAAAAACATACTCGTTTTTGGTCGAATTCGAATGTTTGATTCTCAAAGTGTGGTAGCTGCAATCTAGAATATGTGGTTTCAATAGTTTTGTCAAGTTTGCAATCGAATGTTTGAATCCCTTACTCTTAATTTTTTTTGTGTATTTTGTTCTGCAACTGGAAATTTGAGCGAACTAAAAAGATATTTGTGAGCAGTTATAAGACTCATTCATCAAAAATAATTCCACGTAAAAAATAATTTTTTATACGTTAAATTAATACCGGAAATTTTAGTTTGTGACAGTTTATGTACATTTTCTTTATTCGATTCCTAATCTTAAGTTATTTTTCTTAAAACTTGACTAAAAAAAAATTTAATCGTAAGTACCTGAAAGACGAAACAAATGCTTTTAAAAATATATAATTGCGGTTAACAAATAAAACTATGAACTTAACCCTCTGAAAAAGATTTTTTTTTATAAGCAATAAGATGCGCAAATAAAATAATATATTTATACTTAATTATAGAAACTTGAAATTTCACAAATTATCTTTTTATTAATTAATTATTATTATGCTATTTTTTGCTTTGATGAAATTATTAATCTTAAATTCTAATTTTCGAAAAAGTCTTTTTGTAACTGCTTCAAAGACAAACCCAATGTTTTCAAAAATTACTTTAAAAGTTAAAATTAATTAAGTACGTTACTTTATTCAGTACATTTATAACCAAAATTATATACTTACCCTCAATTCTGGAAATTTTAGTTTTCAAATTTTATCTTTCTTTTCTTTCATCTTAATCCTAAATCGTTATTCTTTAATTCCATTTATGCATGTGTAGTGGTGAAACTGGTGCTTTAAAAAATTTATTTTTATAATGAAAAAACTTCAAACTTTATTCTTCGAAAAAACGAATTTTAAAAACGCAATTTTGAAGAAGTAGTGTAATTATATATTCACCCTCAATTTTGGAAATTTTGATTTTCAAATATTATCTTTCTTTTCTTTGAACTTAATCTTTATTATTCTGAAATTCTGATTTCTCTACTTGTAGAGAAGAAACTAGTGCTTTAAAAAGAAATAGAAAAAACNAAAAAAAAAAAAAAAAAAAAAAAAAAAAAAAAAAAAAAACTTTATTCTTTGAAAAAAGAATTTTTTTTAATACACAATTATATGTAGAAGTATAATTATATATTTAACCTCAATTCTAAAAATTTTAGTTTTAAAATATTAACTTCCTTTTTATTTGATCCGAATCCTAAATTTTTTTTTCTTAAATTCTAAATTATCGATTCGATCGATTGAGAGGAGAAACTGATGCTTTTGAAAAAATATTTTTGCCGTAAAAATAATTTTTAACTTTACTCTTTGAAAAAAGAATTTCTTAAATACACAGTTGTATGCACAAGTAAAATTATATATTTACTCTCAATTCTGGAAATTATAGTTTTCAAATATTATCTTTACTTTTTTTGATCCGGTTCTTAATTATTTCTGTAATTCTAATTTCTTTAATACCCAGTTTCTAGAGGTGAAACTAGTGTTTTTTTTTAAAAATATTTTTACAGTAAAAAAAAGTTATAACTTTACTCTTTAAAAAACATTTATTTTAAATTCACAATTATATGCCCAAACAAATTAAAAAACAAATTATTACCCTCAAATCGGGAAATTTTAGTTTTCAAACGTCATCTTTCTTTTATTTGATCCTAACCTATATTTTAAATTCTAAATTACTTATTTGTAGAGAAGAAACTGGTGCTTAAGAAAATATTTTCACAGTGAAGAAAAAGCTTCTTTATTCTTCAAAAAAAGATTTTTTTTTTTAAATTCACAATTTTTTTAAAGTTCAAGTAAAAATATATATTTAACCTCAATTCTAGAAATTATAGTTTTCAAATATTATCTTTCTTTTCTTTGATACTAATCCTAAATTCTTCTTCTGAAATTCTAAATTATCTATTTGCATAAGAAAAACTGAAGCTTTCTAAAAAGTAATTTTACTTTAAAAAAAACTTCAAACTTTATTCTTTGAAAAAAGATTTTTTTAAATGCATAATTATTTGTGCTAGTAAAATTATATATTTCCCTTATTGATAAAAATAAATTAATATTTATAAAAATAATATTAATAAAAATAAATTATATGACAATCATATAATTTATTTTTATTCTAATCCTTAATAATCCTACTAATGTATCTTCTAAATTCCTACTTAAATAGTTCAACGAACAGTTAAATAGGTCTTTCTAGTTCTTAGTATAGAAACGATTTTCGTAAAAGAAGCTATGCTTACCACCTTATCCCGAAGCAAGAATTTTAGAAGGTAGGGAGAGCACGTGTTTCTATGATGACAGGAGCTGGAGACTGAGATTCAATACAGGGAGTGTAGAAGTATTTACTTGAATTGACCCAGAATACACTGCGGCTTGTGACTTTTCCAAAAGTTTTTGGGAACTTTCTCCTGTTTCTTTTTTCCCCTTTTATTTCCTCTTACAAGTTTCTTTTTTCAATATTATATAGTATGAAAGAAACTTTAGAAAATGAAATATGAAGAAAACGAGAAAAACGGTGATGGAAATATGTTATTAAATTACAGGAAATGTTTCGACAGAAATTTTTTTAATTATAATAAAAGAAATTTAAAAAGTTTAAATTTTGTTCCTTTTTTAAAATAAAATCCTTTTTTTAATAGCCAGTTTTTTCCAGCCCATCGATCATATCTGGCAGGGTTAGATACTTGATTGAAATTTCCAGGATATGTTCTTTTTGAAAAACTATTAGACACATGTTTTCTTATTCTTGCAGGAAGTTTTTTTTCTTTCAAAGTTGGGGGGAAGGGTCAGAATTGAAAGATCCTCAGGAATTCTAAGAAAAACGCGTCAATTTCCATGTGGCAATAATTTTTGCAAAACTAGTGAACCACAGCAAAGATCAGTAATTTGTGTTCTACTACTTTCACACTAACTATTAAAACACAAATACTTTAATACAGTTGACTTTTGCCTCGAAGGTCAAAGGTTATTCAAAAATCTTCCAGAAAAAGGCTATTTTCTTAGATTTTGACGATCAGAATATAAATGTGCCAACAATGAACCCCAAATATATAAATTTTGGTAAATAAATACAAATGAGTATTACCTTTAAAAAAAAATCAAGATATGCGTCGTGTCAAGTGCACAATATAAACGTATATCCTTTTAAATAATTTTTGTTTTTATAATCAGATTTTTAAAAAACTAAATGCTAATCCTAATGGTTCAAAAGAGAGATTACTTATAGTAGACGATCAGGACTTGATTTACAAATTTGGAGCTGTATGGCACAGAATTGTAAGGGACCGAACCAAGGCCGTAGCCAGGATACTTTTTCGGGGGGGGGGGATATGGTAAGANCCCTGTTAGCCTTTCTTCTTTAGTAGCATTTCTTGTTGCTGTTTTTACGCGTTTAAGAGTAGAAAAAGTTCTTTCTGCAGTTGCTGTGGTGATTGGCAACGTAGCCAATATTGATAACAAGCAATAAATGTTTGGGAAAAAGATACTGTCACATTCATTGTTGAAAGTGCCGTATCTGGTCTAATAGGGGTTCCCGCAGGTTCCACTTTGATGCCCATACTTCCATTTCTCCCATGAGGTTTTCGATGTCAATGAAATCTGCGCAGATTCGGAAATTGCATAAATTAATATCAACGTTCACACAAAACTTAGGTAACACTTTATTGAGAGATGCAAGAATATCTTCGTGCTTCGAAAATCTTTCAATCAGTTGGGCAGCGAAATAATCTAAAAGAAGAAAGACTAAAAAGTTTGAATCCCAGAATTTCGGGGGGGGGGATTTGTCCCGACGCCCCCCCCCCCCCCGGCTACGGGCCTGGGCCGAACTAGTTATGACTTTAAGCCAAATTTGCATGTTTATGTGTAAATAGCTTTTAAATAAACATATGTAAATCAAGAACTGTTGGTACATTTGATCTTATATTTATTTTAATTTTTGTTTACTCATAATATAGGGAGAGTTACGTTTCGTCCGAGAATACAGGTGTATAACCTGAAAAAGTGCAGCAGGAAAGCTATTAAAGCTTAATATAAGTGCCGAAAGCGCGTGTGGCGTATCCATTTGTGTTAAGTGTTAGATAGCAATAAATTGCTAGACCCGAGGGTCCGGGGTTCCAGCCCCGCTAATGGTCAATATTTTGAAAACTATGCATCAGAATTTTTTATATAATTATTTTTCAATATTGTAAAGTAAAGGAAATATTCCTTTTCCTTAAATTACTATTATCCTTTTTTAAAAGAGCGAATAATAGCTAAAAAATGGAGAAATTTTTGCTCATATACTATGCATATAAATGACCCCATATCTCCCCTTAATATTAATCTATATTTTTTTATACTACTCGACATGATACTATATTATAACATAATATACAATCGTACAAAATGAAATAATTATAGACAAATTAGGGGGCACAATTTGTCCCTATTGAAAAAGTGCATGAAAGCACTGAACGATTAATATAAGTGGCAAAACCGTGTGTGCATGGTGTGGCCATTAGCGTTACGTGATAGGAAGCAACAAATTGCTACACCCGACGGTGTGGGTTCCAACCCCGTTAATGCTTAATATTTTAAAAATTATACTTCATATTTTTTTTAAAAATTTACTTTTCAATATTGTAACGTAAATAAAATATTCATTTTCCTTAAATTATTATTTTTCCTTCTTATAAGAGCGAATAATATCTTAAAAATGGAGAAATTTTTGCTCATATAAATGACCCCATATCTCCCCTTAATGTAAACCTATAATTTTCAAATTCAACCAGATATTATACTATACAATCGTACCAAAGGAAATTAATTATAGACAAATTAAGAGGCCCACGACGGGGCACATTGAAAAAGCGCGGGAAAGCACTTAAAGCTTAATATACATAGCCGTGCGTGGCGTGACCATTAGTGTAACGTGATAAGAACTAACAAATTGCTAGAGCCGAAGGTCCTGGGTTCGAACCCCGTTGATGGTCAATATTTTTTATTTCAATATTGTAAATGAAATATTCATTTTCTTTAAATTATTATTTTTCTTTTTTATAATAAAATAATTTGGCCAAAAATAACTTTGCTTATAGGTCATAATCAGCTTGAAATGGCCCTGAAAAACTGTAAAGAAAAACTCAGGATTAAGACAGATATTTTCATCGATTGAAAAAGAGTATACGAAGGTCACTCTGAAATTTTTGATAAAGTTATAGTACTTAAGAAATTGATTAAAGTTATACTTACGAAATCTGAAGCGAGTTTAAAGTAGTCTCCTCAATTATCAATGAACATTTGTTGACGAATTTTTCATAGGTTTCAAGCCTCACTCCTCTTATTTCTTGGAACGGATGAATGAAATACGTTTATAGCCATATCAATCTCTTCTTCAGGATGAAAACAACATACACGTAAGTTCTTTTTTTAGATTTAAAAAGAATTTAAAAAAAGCCAAAAGTCACATCTAGCTAAATTCATCTAACAAGGTGGATGTTTTATCACTTAAATGTGTTTCTGTTCAAGAAAATTAACTGTTAATATTGCTGAATGGGAAGATGCTAAGTCATGGTGTCAAACTATTTTTTTATGTATGTAATTCTTCAAGAATAATTTTATGCATAGCTGAGAATCCAGTTCCTTCTGTATCATTTGGTAGGTACAGTGATTATCATCTATTAACGTTTTCGGCCTACCTGTGTACTTTTTTATCCTGAAGAGAAATGTGACCTTGAAACAATTTTGTAAACCATCTGAACAACCACTAAGCTTGAAACTAAGTTATTAAAAAATCGTCTGCTATGCAAAATCTAAACTTTGTTACTTATCGTTTGCGCATATCTCAAAAATATCAAATCGATTGAAGTATTAAAAATATCAGATTTTCAGATACAGTGGGTAAAAAAAGTTTCCGTACGGTCGCTAAATTTAAGAATAAATGGGCATAATTTGTAAAGTATTGCATTTTTTCTTTAAATACTGTCTATATGTGTTTAGTATCAGTCTATGAAAAGAGATTTTTATAAATTTTCATTTTTACAAAACGAAAAAAGCATATTATTTGCAATATCTAAGGTAAATTGAAAATTGCAGTGCAAAAAAAGTTTCCGTACGTGTTATGCAAATTCTTTCTGACGTGTTTAAAACAGGCCCGCTGTAAATCTTTGACGTTAGAAAGTTAATCGTTAAAGTTGATCGTCTCAAAATGGAAATTCCCAGAGCTATTCGGGAATTAGTGATTAAATTGCGAAAAGATGGATTATCCATGAAAAGGATTAGTGCAATGACTAAAAAATCAAAGTCTACTGTGCAATATATCATTGAAAGGTATCGTAAACTTCATTCACTTGGGATAGAGATCGATCCGAGAGGCCGTCCAAATTAAATCGCGTGCATCATACGCCAAGTTCAAGAAAATCCACGAATTAGTGCACCGCGGTGGGCTGCTGATTTAATGGTTTGTTACAACATTAAAGTCTCAACTCAAACCGTGAGAAATGTCATTAAAAAAAGTGGTTATCATGGACGTGAGGCTCGGAAGAAACCCTATATAAGTTTGTGCAACAGGAAAAAGCGCCTCGAGTTTCAAAGAAGCATGTAAGCAAGCCATTATCTCTTTGGGAATCCATTTTTTTTTTAGTGATGAATCAAAATTTAACATTCATGGGTCAGATGGCCGAGTTATGGTGTGGAGAAAACCAAACAAACAAATGCTAACTAAGAATTTATGCGGAACTGTGAAGCACGGTGGTGGCGGTGTTATGGTGTGGGGGTGTATGAGTGCTTCTGGAGTAGCACATTTGCAATTCATCGAGGGAACTATGAATCGATTTGGATATCTGGATATTCTTAAACAAAATGTGTTATCCAGCGCAGAGAAACTATGTCTTGGAACTGGATTTATTTTTCAACAGGACAACGATCCTAACCACACCTCTAAGATTTGCCAAGAGTGGTGCCTTTACCATCTTAAACAACAACTTCATAGTCCTCCCCAGTCACCCGATTTAAACCCCATCGAACATTTGTGGGGAGAAATTGGCCGACAACTTAAAAAATATGACATAAAAAACAAAGTTGAACTCAAAAGTGCCATTAGTAGCATTTGGTGTAATATTTCTCCAGAAACAACAAAAAAACTTGTAGGGGTAATGCCAAAACGTCTAAGAGAGGTGATAAAGGCCAACGGAGGGCCCACTGATCATTAAATGCATTTTTGCAAATGTATTTTGCATTTTTGTAAACTTTTTTCGTGTGCTAGGGCACCGTACGGAGACTTTTTTGTTCCATGTTTACGACATTTTTTTGAGTTTTTAAGATTTATTATTTAATTTTGTCAGTATTATCATCCTTTTAATATGAATAAATATTAAATATTTGTTTTAACGCATTTTTAAGTTTTCATTTTTATCATTATGAATTTTGTGTGACAAATTAAACTTTGATTTGCATTCGTATCTGCGTACGGAGACTTTTTTTACCCACTGTATATATTTTACGACGCCCGGTGGCTGAGTGGTAGCGCTTCGCGCTGCCGTGCCAGAGGTCCTTGGTTCGATCCTTGGGCCGGGCAAGGCCGACTCAGCCTTTCATCCCTTCAGTGGGTCGATAAAATGAGTACCAAGCATGCTTGGGAACTAACACTGGGGGCTCCGCGTTCGGCTGACCACCTGACCGGAACATATGCTCCTGCACCCCAGAGCCCAAGGTCAAGAAAACTGAGATGGGCACAGTCGGCCTTGGCCCTCTTAATGGGCTGTCGCGCCACTGAGTTAGTTAGTATATATTTTACATCTAAGTTGAAAAATCTAGAAAGAGACACACTATCCCCTTCCGACTTTTTAGGTATACAGTAATTTTCAGTCTTTAGTATATGAATTCAGTTTTAAGTGAATCATGGAGTGCAAAAAATTGTAAAATATTCGAACAGTGATTAAAAATTGCGTCCTTTAGAGTTGTGTATACTTATATATAACGATGGCAGTCGGGTGAGATGGGCACATGATTTAAAAAGAGCGAATTAAACTTTATTTGACCATTATTACCAGAGAAGGAACACCCAAGTGACACAAAATTGAACACTATGTAATTTCCTCAAAAGACTATATTATGACACCAGTTTCAATAGAATCCCGGGGTGCAAAAATTCTTTATTTTCTTAATATTATGCATGCTCTGAAAATTTTGTTTTTTGGACTAAATCACATTTTAAAAGAAAAATCTTTAAAAAACTTTCAGGCAGATGTATTCATTTTTAGAAAGTATCGCGCCTATCTTTTATTATGAAACCAGTTTTATGTAAATTGCTTGGTGAAAAGTTTTTTTTGTTGTTAGAATTCGAAATTTACTGAAAATTGCGCATTTTCGAATTTTTTATAAAAAAAAATTATTTTAATGCATCTAGCAGATATGGATGTTATCGGAAAATATGACCAAATTTTGCATGTAATTTATCACTTGACCCTATTTTAATATAAAATTAAATGAAAAGGTTGACCATATTGTAATCCAGTTGTTTTATAAATGGGAAATAACTTAATGTAAGTGCAAGTAGGTAGTAACTACATTATGCTTTCAAAACTTGATCTGGAGCATCAATATATTGTACTAATAAATGTAATTGAGGTTGAATATTAAAGATTAAAGTTTGCAAACAATGAAGGCATAAACAGAAAATATAAATTTATAAACAAATTAGCTCAAAAACTTATATTTTGATAAGCTATACATAAAATTTTTATTGACATTTCTCAGAAAAAAAGTACACCTCAAGAGGAACTAAAGTTCAATATATTTTAAACAAAATGTATTTTTCATTCATAATAATCAATATAACTTTTCAAGTTTGTAAACCGAATATTGAAAGATTTAAGCTTTCAAATGTATTTAGTTTGGAAGCATTTTGTTAAAAACTTAACGAGTTCCGTTTACTTAATTGATTTTTAACTTTATATTCGCGCTTGTCCTTTCTCACTTAGAAAGCATATCAGTTTTCTTTTTTTCTCCAAATGAGTTAAATAATTACAGACAGTAATTTTAACGTACTTATGCTCTATATATTTTCGAAGTAAATGAATTTTTTAATCAGACATCTTACCACTTTAGTTTCTTATTATTTATTTAATACTCTAAATTCATCGACAAAAAGTAAATAAATTTTAAAAATCGGCTTGAATTTTTAAAAATATGTTTTTAAAAACTCAAAACATATTTTAACAAAACAAGAACCTTGTACATTGAAGACCTTACAGCTGGACAATGTTATAGACTAAGTCTGTCAGAAAAGAATTAAATATTTTTTCTTAGTTAAAGCTTAAAAAATTAATTTAAAAAAAATATAGATACGTATTTTTTAGGTTTGTAGCAAGAATATTAAATACTTTTAAAAATAAAAAGGAAACATAAAGCAGTTTTAACCTTTTTTAAATTTCAATAAAAAAAATAAATTTAGAATAAAAAATGCCACTAGGTCAAATATTTCATAGAGAAATATCTCATAGAGAAACAGGTTTTGACATTTTATATAGGACCCTTGTTCACCCCCAATTTGTCTACATTAATTTTGCAATTAGCTGTGGAGTATATAGATGTTGTTGCAATACATAAAGCCAATTCTCAAAACTACAGGTAGGTCAACGTTTGGGGAAAATACAAGCTATTTTATATAAAATACAATAGCATGCAGGATATAGGTTAAACAACATTACAATGGATAAGATTTATTGACACTCCCTTTCTTTTCATACAAAGTATGGTAATTTTAATAAAATATTTTTAATTACTGTTCTCAATATTCCATTTTATAAAGAAAGTGTCAGCACGCCCAAAATTCTTTACATTGAAAGATAAAATCAAAGTTATTGAGGAAATTATAATAAGAAATTAGCGCACGAAAATTAGCAACGCTATTTGGCAGTATGGAAAATAAAATGCACCATGTCTTTTTGCAGTTTGATACTACAGTAGGGAACCGATTATCCGGAACGATCGGGACCATCGCTATTCCGGATAACTGATTTTTCCGGTTTTCTGAATCGCTACAAAAAGTCGTTTTTTTTATTGTTAAACCCAAAAAAAAAAAAAATATTTGGAAATAATCTTGAAAAAACGAAGTAATACACTAATGATTATTTCCAAAATGATGGTAAGGTAAACATCTTTCAAAAAAGAAAGAAAAATCCTAAAATCTTATGAGGAAAAAAACATTTAAAAAAAAAAATGTCGGGAAAATTTATCGAATTTCATTCCGGTTTTTTGGTTTTCCGGTTTACTGATTTCCGGATAACGGGTTCTGCACTGTATTATTATTTTTTTTTTTACATATATTTTTAAGCAAATAATTCATTTATAATTCTGAATAGCAGCCACCTCTCAGCATCAGTCACACAAACACAGTCCTGTGAAGAGCGGTCGTTCAAAGGTTTTACTGTTGGAGTGGTTTGTTACCCATCTGAACACATTAAATTAACAGAATTAAGTTTCGGTCCTGTGTTGGCAACATATATTTTCTTTTCAGGCAACGTAAGTGACGTCATTTGTGCATATAATTACGGAATCTGAGTTAACACACTCACTAACTACTGTGCATGCTTTGCTAACATACACACTTAAAACATGAAAGAAAAAAAAAAAGCCTTTCTGAATAAAATACACATAGAAGACTACAAATACAGTTATATATACTTTATTTTACTGGATCTTTAGAAAGCAAAACAGATATTTTAAGAATTCAGTCAAATTTTATAACATTTAACTATACTTATACAGATGGAGAGACATATACTAACAAAAATAAAAACCCATTTTCTGCTGACCCTCTTATTGAAACAATGAACTCAGAGAACTAAAGATGGTTTCATAGAATAAAATTACACTGATCTAAAAGTAGAAAGATTTTTTTTTTTAAAATTAACACTGCCCCTCATGCAGAAAAGTATTTTTGAAATTGGTATTTGCTTTCTCAAATCTTATAATTCCAGTATATTTTATATGAACATGTCATACACTATTAATATACAAGGAAAATCTTTATACAATAAATCAGAGATGATGTTATGCAACATCAAAATTACAAGGCTATACAACTAATAACAAAACATCGTATACTTAGTACAATTTGACACTAATATTTATCAGAAATCATCATGCATTACCCTGATCTTATGAATGCTTTGTAATATTACAAAGCTATTATGACTTAATTATTTTAAGAACTTTTATTAGTTTCATACATGAAACTCGGAAACATGTCAGAGAATGGCACATAAAATAGGAAACAATAACACAATAAGGGAAAGTTATCATTAAATTGGGGTTAAATTTAAAAGTGAAATTTCAGAAATGAAATAAAAGAAAAAAATTTTGTAAGAAATTTTTTGAAAAAAAAAAACTATTAAGTGCAAATAACAGAATTTTACAAAATTAAGATTTCGTAAATATTTTTTGAAAAACTTAGCACAGCTTAGAACTAGCAGAAGATATTTCATTAAAATAACAAAAAAAAGTTTTTTTTAACTCTTTAAAAGCTGATGAAGTAATCCTGTAAAATAATATTCAACAAACTTAATTTCTCAGCTCTAAGTTTCCTTTTTCTAATTTAATACCAATGAAGATTAATTATAAAATATTCACAAAAGAAATATTAGGTAATCATTAAAGTATCTACTTGCAATTTCTAGTTAGTTACACATACCCATTCATTGTTTTTAGTTAGTTGCATAGCAGTTCTTGAATTTAACATATTTTTTAGGTACAAAAAATATTAATACTGTAAAAATTATTTTTACAGTATTAAATATTACCTTTTATGCCTACAAAAAGAGCATGCATTCATTTATAACATTCAGCAAATTGTTACAATTTTTGTGAAAAACTATAAGGTTTTTAAAATATCTGTAATCCTGTAACATATTTGGTAACATGGTCGCTTAGCAAATAACAATAAAAAATTGTATTAAAACATTATAAGCAGTCCATAGATATCATTATTACTTTGACAAGGAAGAGGGTTTGATATTTTATACCATTTTGAACTGATCCGTAACTGAAGCCCAGCTTTAAATGGATGACAACATTTATTAATTAGTGCAAAAATATCTAAAAAAATATGCAGGTTTTATCCAAAAAATTGCATAGTAAATTTTACATAGAAAATGGAAATAGTGAAATGTATTTATGCTCAATAAATAACAAATACAAATTTTACACAAAAGTTAAAATCTAAATTAATCAAAAACAGCTTGACGAAAAAAATTAAAATTATAGTTTCGAAAATCGCTCGATTTAATTGGACTCAAAAATAATTTTACTTTTTGTTACAGCTAATGTTTTTCAACAGCGTAAGAAATTTAAAAGAAAATTTTGTTCTCAAAAAGTAACTTCACAAAAGTTGCCTAAAGAGAGAATTTGACTACATATTTAAAAATTTAGAACAAAAATTTTGAGTCAGTATGTTTTTTTTTTTCCCCCAAATAAAAATGCTACTAAAGTATCTGCTTGAAATAAAATGCAGTTTTTGAAATACTTAACATTTAGTTTACTGATCATGATGGTGAATTAATATCATTGGGGGGGGGGGAATTTTAAACAAGTAATATTTTTATGTCCTTTGACATCAAGATAGGACACAGTAAAAAAATTAGAAATGAGTGCTGAAATTACAGTAATTTAAAAAATTAATACTGACGTATATAGACTATTTATGTTTTGATATTTAGATCATAAAAATCCACAAATAATGTTATGGTCAACCACCCAAAAAGTTATAACCATAATGAATGTATTTGGTCACCTTATACATTCAACAAATCCAAGTAACTGAACATAATTCAGATATGCTTTTAAAATTTCAATGTCAGTTTGGACCCATATACTGGGAAATTCTTTGTCAAATAAAATAATGTACAAAACAGAGGAATGTGAAAAGAACCTCCGTCAAGAAAACACTGGTATATACCCATGTCAATAACATTTTGAGTACATGAAATATAAGCAGGGATGCAAACTTGAAGCAATGCTTTTCTGTTACCCTATCCAAAACATGTGGAAATAAATATGAGGGAAGGATTAACGAATCATTGATTACACATTTCTTATCGCAAAAAGCAACAATCGATTTTGACATTTATCGAATTTTAATTTATCGAATTTTAATTTTTCAAGAATGTGCAAGTTTTTCAATCTTGGTTTTAAATTCCATAAATTAAAAGAAATAGCTAGTAATACAATCTTTCTTTTTCATCTTCATCTTTTAGACTTCCTATTCTTTATTGCCTTATATATTTTATTTTTAAAAGCATTGTTTTAATTTAGTTAAGTTTATAGAGAATTTTATAATTTCTTACAAATTTAGTTTATTTAACTTATTTTTAATACATTTTAGTCACCTGAAAATAATTTAAATTAAAAATATTTATCATTTTATTTATGTTTTTGTTTCAGATGAATTTTTTTTTTCCCAATCAAGAAATTTCAAGCAAATAAATATTCAGTAATTTCTTTTAGTTGTCCACAGTTATTAAATTACGCATTGAATTTGTCTTTTAAAACTTGCGAACCTACCAAGTACAACATTTGAATACAAATATTTTACAACACACGTTGCAAATAAATTTTAGAGTACCTGTGTACTAGCTTAATTCCACCCTGTAATTTTTTGTACTAAATAAGCATACATATTTGTTTGCAGATTAATTTCGAGAGTTAGTCTGCAAATAAGATAATGCATTTACAAATTGAAAAGCAACCAAAAATAAGAAATTCAAGCAGTTTTGCACACGTTTGACAGATGTTATTGAATATAGTTAGCATCCCTGTGTTAGATTAGACATGATTTAGCACAAAATAGGAATTTTACCTGACAAATCTCAAAATTTAAAGAAGAAATCTCATATGCGTATGACACTAATACTATAGGAGTATTAAAGACATGTTCATAAAAAAAAGTTCATATTTCTTTTTTTCCCTTTTTATCCAGATGACTTAAATTTTTTCTGATGAGAGCAATGAAATGAAAAATATCACATAAAAAATCCACAAATTGCATAATGCCTAGCAATGAAAAGCTATAGTACACATTTTTAAATGCATTAGAATCAAATGTGGAAAGGTAGGATTGCAAGCTACAATACTTTATACACACATTACCTATACAACAGAGAGAACTTGTTGACTAATTTATTTTCATTGGTGTGCATCAGAATCATGAATGTGATTGATAGAATTCAGCTTGCTTTCAAACAAATTTCCCGCTGCTCTGGCTCAACGTGTAAGCTCAGTTTATAACATCTTTATTGTCCTCTTATGTACACATTCCCATATCTCTCTCTCAATTTAGAAACTGAAGAGTCACATATTTAAGAGAAATAAAGTCACTCCTGAAGCCACAATAAAGAGTTTTTATGGAACTAAATCAATTTGTAATATTGCAATGCAAAAGGAGGCTTACAACACTCAAAACGGAGACGGTTTTTATGAAGTCGGTTCGCTCTTTGGCCTTTTAATTTCGACATTGTTTTCAGTGCTACTTTCGGAAACAGATGCATCCTCAAGCTCATTTGCAGTGGTAAACACTCGTTTAAATGTTTTTGCTACATTTTGAGATGAGTCTTTACTTAGGGGTTGAGGTGCTATAAATGATGCGGTACTATAGATATTTGATGCCTCATCTGAGTTTCCAGCCAAAGGCTGAGTCACCACTGTCAGCACATTCGAGGGAAATCCAGCCACACCAGATGAAGATGCTTGTACAATTACGGTAGCTTGAGAAACAGGTTGAGAATCGGAGTTTTGAACTTTTGGCCCACAAACCAAGATCCTTGGTTTAACTGCAGGAAGTAAATTCTGACTGCTTACTTTATCTATAGAAAAGAAAAAAAATTTAGCATTTAACAAAGAAAATCACAATAACTACCTTCTGCTGGCACGAGTTTCTAAAAAAGTAAAAGGAGGAAAATGTGTAAAAAAAAAGAATTGAGAAGGATATTCTGTGTGCAACAAATTTATTTACTACAGGGTTATCACAATTTGGAACATTCCTAACTTTTCTAGAATGATTTCATCACATTTTCCAGATATTTGTAACTAAACTGATGGGATATAATTTGTATTTATTTATTTTTCAATCCAGACTTATTCATGCATAGATAAAATATATTCTTACTCCAAGTTAATAGTGGGATTGTAAAATTACTGATATAAAATAATGAGCAAATTCAAACATATTCCTTTATTTAGCAGTTAAAAAGTTCCATACAATGGGGCCATTCTAAACTGCTCAAATTTTAGCCAGACATTTACATAAAAATTTTGTTACACTTTCAATGGTCAGACTGTTATGCTACCGGACTTCCAAAAAATTCCAGCCCTAATGCTAAATTCAAATTACCATTGAATGTATAATTGCTATTGAGCATGGAATGCATATGCTTTGCTTACTTAGGAACATGGGAACAGGTCCAAAATTTGGTGAGCTAACGATAGATGATATATAGCCAATAATAAAGCCAACCCTGCGTTTTTAATATTAAATAATCAGGATATAACATTTTTACCAAAAATGTTGTTAGAAGTTAATATAACCCTATAATCAAAGAAAAGTAGACTTTGATATTTGATTTGTCGCGACACTGAATTTAGGAGTAATACATTTGTATTGAAATGAAAAGTTATCTATTACATTGATAGTTACGAAAAGAATAAAAGCATTTATATTTGCTTTTTATAAAATGTGATAATAACAGGTTTGAGTTTCTACTGGTAAAAACCTTTAAAATACTATTAACCCATGTTTATTAACAGACATAATGGTTTATTATTTATTAATAACTGATCAGAATATTTGAAGCAAATATTAATATAATTATATTATAATATACATGTATATAAACACTACCCTACAATAATGGAAGAGACACTGAGTTTTGGACATTTTATAACTTTATATATGTTTAGGTCATGCGATTTAGAGTTTTGGGGACAGAATAAATTACGAAACATTACAAGTATTTATGAGCACCTTAAACCAGAAAATCAAACTATAAGCTTGTAACTTGTATCGATTATTTTAGTTGTCAATTAAAACAACTGCATAAAATTTTGTAAACATAGAATAAATATCTATGGAGTTGTGGTTATATTTATAAAAAACAAATTTTTTTGCGCTAAGTTATTTTTCCTTAACTTTATAAATATTCAATGGAATCAAAATGGAGTAAATGAATTACAAAATTACTTCTTTACTTGCTTTTTAAAAAAAAATTGTTAAAAACTGTGCAAGATATAAGTATTTAAGGTAGTTCTTTTATACTGTGCAGGGACAGAAAATTTTTTATTAACCTCATTTGGCAACTAATGAAAAAAGTTCGATTTGAATATCTTAAAAATTTAAAAAGTTTCAAGCCATTTTGTAAGTAGTTTTTGTACTTTTTAAAAGAAAGCTCAAAACGATATGGGGTTTTCTCCAAATTTTATTTTGTTTCATAAAACAAAATTTAATAAATGATACCTTACAATAAACGTCCAGAAATCAAAATCATACCAGCCAACTTTGGAGAAATAAAATAACGGAGATTTGACTAACATCATTTTTTGGGCTACAGTAAAGTTTTGATACATCATGCATAGTCATGTAAGTTAAAATTGGAAATAATATAAGAACTTACATTTAGCGAAGTAAAAAATATGTATATAAATCTTAATCTAAAGAAGATTTTTTTAAACTATTATTTATAATTACTTAAACTATAAACACTCAACATATTGCAGTACTGACAATAGCAACATCTCTTGAGGAATAAGAGAATTATTTTTGCCATCAGCGGATATTTTATTGCCAAAATTCTTCCTTTTTTTAAAATTTCTTCTACAAATTCGGAGAAATTTGAGAATATATAGGTAAACAGGAGATAGTTGTAAAATACAGGAGCCTTGGCAGGAATGCAAAATGTGATGGTATAAGGAAAGAAAACATTTTTATGGGAGATGATCCCCCACAATGCTGGTCTCATTTTTAAATTTCAGGAAAACTCCTGATTGTTTTGAGCTTTCTTTCGAATACTAAAACTATATATTTATAAAGTTATAGAAAAAAGGGGGGAAAAATAATTGCAAGTGGAAAAGAAAAATAAAGGTTTTTTTTTTTTTTTTTTTTTTTTTTAAAGTCCATATTTCCATAAATATTTACTCTAGGCTCACCGAATTTTACGTAGCTACTAAAAATAACAACCAAAGCAATTTAAACAAGTTACAAACTTATTGCTTGATTTTCTGGCATAGGGAGTTAAAAAGTATTTGTTTTCTTTCGTAATATATTGCCAGTCTCTCATGCTTCTGAGAACTATTTCTCGGGAAATTTAAAAAAATGTCAAAAACTCCATTATTGTAAGGGTAGTGAGAATGTATATAAGCAAGTAACAAACCATTGAACAAGTGATATGATGTAAGCTATCACCTAAATTGAAATTGTTAAACTAATTATTCACATAACCAGGTGAGGCAAATCTTTTCAATATTAAAAACTTAGAAAATTGATATATATCTATTAGATTTTCAATATGAGCCAATAACAATTAAAATCATATCTAATAATTACATTATGGTGAATTTCTATCACTGTATATCATAACTCTATTTCAGTTGTATTTATATACAGAAACTAGCTGAATAACCATAAAGCTCAAATAAGCAGAATTATGCAATTTTATGAAAAAAAATAATTAAATATTTTTTTTTTATTTTTTTACAAAAAATTGGAATATTTAAAAATATACAGTAGTAATAAGGGTATGGTAAAATAAGGATTTTTCTAAAAGGGTAAAATTCGCTAAAATTTTTTTTTTTTTACTTATTTCACTTCATACATTTTTAATTTCAAAATTTCACAAAATAATTATTTGTTCAAATGAATTAAAAGTATAAAAAATAATTTTTCGTGCAATAAGTTTTCAAAATTCAATAGAACAACAAAAATGAATATCAATGATACTAACTAACATAACTAATTTTTTGTATGTATGTTCATTAAAATGGAAATAAAATTTTGTCCCATTCTTGCAAGCTTACAATGCAAGCAATGATTTTGTACCCCAATTAAAACAAAAATATGCTATTTTTTAGTTATCAATATTTCGTTTTTGAAAATTATTATTGTGATTTAAGTAATATTTTTTATAGCATTATTTATTCAGTTTAAAGGGAAAGAATCATAAAATCAAAAATTATTATAGAGATGATTTACTAACACAGAAAACAACAAAGGCAATTTTTCAGAGCAAAAAATTTTTGCACAAAATCAAACAGAGATTAAGTTTATAATGTGGGGAAATGACTCTCACCAGAGTTTTCAATTTTTATGCCATTTGTATGTGAACCATTGATCAGAATCCCATTAGTAATGATAGTTTGCTCTGAAGCAGCTTGATTTGCAGAAACTGATCCTGGAGTAGTACTTACAACTTCAACAGTATGAATGCCTCCTGAAGATATTAACAATCTTATTATTTTTAAGAAAATTATATAAAATTCTAATTATTTTTTATCAAGAAATTTATATAAAAAAAGGTATGTACAATAATATCATAGCTGCCAACCTTAGGAACACTATATGCGATAAAATTATACGTACCAATTACGAGCGTAAGACAAAAGTTTAAATAATAACATTAATAGACATATATTTAAATACCTTATGTAAATTAGTAAAACAAAACTATAAACACTATCTTTTGCGGGAAATTTATAATACTAATATTTCATAATTAGGAATACCGGTATAATAATTTAAAAACAACCATTACCTATTAATACATAATTATTCTTTTCCAAATTATAAAACACAGGTAAATAATAATCTACGTCATAAACAAATATTTCTGATGCAAGTGTTTAAATACTACAATATATTTTTTTTAAAAAAACTAATAACAGTTGTTTCAGATTAAATTTAGTGAAATGATCAGCAATAGATATTGGAATAGTATTTTCCAATAAAAAGGTACTAAAAATTACTTAAGCACAATAATCACAGAAACGCACTTGCAGTGATCAGAAAAAGAAACTGGTTGAAAAGCAAAAATAACAGCAATTTGACAAAAATCCAGATTTTTTTTAAAATATCAGATTTTCAGATTTGATTTAATAATTAAGAACAAATCCGAAAAATTCTGAACAGTTGGCAGCTATGTAATATGTATTCATTTTTGATTTTTATAATCCTTTTTTAGCTTGAAATTTTAAAAAATTATATTTTTTAGGTAAAGCCAACATTTAGGGTCATTGAGATTAAATGTTGGTTTTCCAGAAAGTAAGGGAAAATTTTAAAAAATGTACGCTTTTAACAATAAAACAGAACTTTATTAAACTTACACATAATATTAATAAATATTAGTAATTTTTTCTTGTATGATACATTTCAATGGATGAAATGAAAGTTTAAAATAAACTATCTCCGGTTACATTGAAAATTATCTGGTGCAGCAAGCTAGTGTGTAAAATAAGAAATTTAAAAAAAATAAAATTACAGGCACAAGAGATGGATATATTTTAACCTATATGATGCATTACTTTTTTGAACGATCCAGCCCGGAAATATCAAGGGCAGGAGAAATAAAAGACAAAAGTTCACCCCGTGATTTTGACGTGAGCGTGAGGAGTTTAACTGGTGAATTATGACAAGTTTGTTATTATTAAAGAAAGAGAAAGTGCAAGAAGTTTTTCAGGATTTATATTTAGAAGCAAATAAAAAAGTACGTAAATTCATAACAAAAATGACAGAATTTTTTTTTAAAATTTTGATTTTACTCCTTTTAAACTTATATAAAAATTGCTTGATTTCAGTCTTCATTTGAACTTAAAAATTACGCTTAAAAAGTTTTTCTTAAAAAAGCAGCCCTTTGTTTTATTACCTCTTGTGCCCAGTGCTATTACAGAAATTATCAAATGTTGTTCTGAATGGGAATGAATGGGTAACCATTCATATGAAATTGTTTGCAAGTTATACATACCCAAAAAGTTCATGACAAATAGATACAATAAAAAGGCAAACCAATAATTTATAAAGCTCAGTAATAATATTTAATTGCCATCAAACTCAAAAGGAAATATTACTTATAATTTAATAGCATTGAAAAAATAAAATGGAATACATTTTATGCAATATTTCAATATTGTGTAAAAATAAATAACAAAAGAAAGTGAAGTATAACAATTTATAATATATTAGGGGGGAAAAATGTTATTAATTACGTTTCCCAACTCGCAATTAAAAATACTAGAGGAAAATATTTTGAAATGGTAAATATTTAAAATATTAAAATAATAATACATTAGTGTAAACATACAATCTATTTTAGAATAAATATGTTTTAAACATATCCATATATTGAAAAAAAATCTACTTTTTCGTAAATTTATTTAGAAATAATATCCAATTAATTTGTAATTTTACTTGATTTGAGAAACGTGTTTAAGAATAAATTGAGAAAACCTTTATAAAAAGTTTATATATTTTTTAGCATGAAGCTTTATCTTGTTTAATATTAAAACATTTCTTACAAAAATACTTCAATTTTCAAGTTTGTCTGTCCACATTAACTTACGAAAAGATAAATTGGGCTTTTGATATAAAATACACGAGACTGTTTAGTTTCTTTTTTGTCATTGGGGAGATTTTATTGGGTATTAAATCATGCACATTTCTTTTATTTTATACAACTATAAATATGATTTTTATTATACGACACACAGAAAAAATATAGTTAAAATTATCAAAACTATTGATTATTTTTTCTAAATTTATGGTAGATTACAACTATTCAGTTTATATTACAAGTAATAACTATGAGTTGTTAATTATTACAAGCAATAACTATGAGTTGATATCTAAACATTGATTTGAATTGAATAAAAAAAAAAAGTAGTCGCCAATAATTGTCTAATCTCAATTTACAAAATTTATTTTAAATTCTCAATATTTGTATCAATTTCAATGTACTTATATATGCAGGGAAGCAGGATAAGTTTGATCGTGCAAACAAGGTTTTGGAGAAAATTTTGGCAATAATGAAAAATTCCTAAAAAATTTTTATTATTAAAAAACATTTTATATCAATTTGTGTATTTATTAGTTTGAATTCTTAAAATTTATGGAGACCTTAAATTTAATTTCATAAATTATTACTACATCAATATATTTTAATTCCTAATATTTTTCACACATATGCTTGTTTATTCAAGCATAATGTAAAATAAAAAAAATTCTTACATAAACTTAACTTTCTAAAAACATTATGGGGAAAAAAATAAGAAAAAGCTTAAAAAAAGCATTTTTTTTTTATCTAAAGTAAAACTTTGTTTTGAGGAAATATTAGGATCTAAGAATTTTTTGCACTCTTGCTTATATGTACATGAATATTTCTAAAAAATCAAGACTAATACACTCCTGATAAGTAAACTAATTATAATTTACAAAAAATATAAACGTTTGCTAATGAGTTAATAATTTTTATCAATCAATAAAGATTTTAATTAAACTACTATAGATACTTAGTACAGTTATTAGAATAAATTTCTTTATTACATTTTATTATGTTATAATAGTTTTAGTACATCTACATTTTAGTCTATGCAGCTCAGCATCAATCGAAAGATTAGCTTCGAATTTCTAATCTAATTCGGTCTAACTCAAATAAAATAAAACTGAAAAATCAACTTGGAGTACAGAGGACTTCAAAAGTACTTTTTTGTAATCGCATGCTTCAAGGAAAGGAGGAGTCAAAATGTGAATAAATGAAAATTTATTTTACGTATAATGAATAAGATTATTATTAAGATTATTATAAGATTATTTTTATAAGATTGTTTTTTTACTTTTATTTAATGAATTAAGAGATTGGATAAATTATAATTTTATGCATTTTTATTTATAAATATTTAATATTGTCTACACTAAAATTTGGGTTTTTGACAGAAGTTATTCTTATACCTAAATTATAGATTTTTGACAACTGTCAAAAATTGTATAAAAACTATATAAAATTAATAAAGGCATAAATTTTGTTACATAATTAATAGGTTCACCAGAAGGAGAAGGAGTTATACGAGCACACTGACTTTTGGCTATGTTCTCAACTCCTCCTAGTCATGAAATTACAATAGATTATATTGATCAAATTACCATCAAAATATTATTACGTCAAAAGTACACAGATATTAATCTTGATATGCTAATATTTTACTTTGTTTGAAATTTACAAATAAAAAACTGGTAAAACAAAATAAAAATACAACATAATATTAGGGATGTAACGAATAGTAATTTATCTGAAAAGCAATTTTTTTACAAAATAATAATAATAATTTTAATATCTAAATAAGTTCTTTAAATTATTTTTAAAAAAGATTCAAAACTTAGCTAAATTATTGGGATAGGGTAAAGGGAAAAAACTGTATAATAAAGAAATATTTAAGATAATTAAAAAACTAACTAACAGTTAAAAAAAAAAAAAAAAAACTAAACTTGCAAATTTTAAAAAAACAAATCAAAATTCTCTTATTTCTTCCAACAAAACTTAAGTGCGAAAAATAATATTTTGCATAGAACATTACAAAAAATATTATCTATCAGAAAGGCTTTCAAGGAAAAATTCAAAGCTAAAAACCTCAGTTAAACTTTTTCACAATAGAAAAAAAAGTGACGATAAAAGAATAAAGTTTATTAAAGACGCTCTTTAAAAATACCGATTATAATTACAAAATTTTTTTTTAAAAAAACGGAAAAAAATACTCCCAAGTTCATGAAACAAAACTTTAGCATTACAAATTCCAGATTTCAGAAATGCTTAGTTAAAAAGCTGCACCATAAGAAAAACAACAAAAACAAAAACATACATTCTCAATTCTTAACTTGTCTGAATATAATTTTAAAAATTAGCAGAAGACTCGTGTTTTATTATACAGTAATCCAGTTTTAATTCTTCAAATTTTGCTTTTCTATTTGTTTAGCATAAATTTGAAAACTGTGTGCAAATTTCAGAGCTTAACAAATGTGTGTAAAAATTACATTGAATATTTAAGAAAAAAAAAATCTTTTTAGATTATTCTTCATTAAATTAATTCAAAAAAACTTTCTTTAAAAAATTCTTTTTCTAAAAAAAAACAGTTAGCCGAATATTTGGTAGAACATACAACCAACAGAACATTTGGCAAAATGGCCGAATACCGAATAGTGACCAAAGATTCGTTACATACCAAATTTGGCTATAATGTTAATATTTTATTCTATTTCAAACTTACAAATCAGAAAATAGTAAAACATAACAGTAATAATAAATAGAAAATAGTAATGCTAAAAAATAAAATAAGAAAAATATTAACATTATCTAATATTAACAATATTAACATGTAAGGTATTAATAAAAAGGTCAAAAAAATTTACCAGAAGGAGAACCAGGAGTTGTGTGAGCAATTTGAATGTCGTGAGATAAAGCTACATAAGCAGGTTGAGTGATTACGGCAGGTGTAGGCTGGGCAATAATATCAGATGAAGGGTCAACGACCATACTTTCAGGTGTGGGACTGGGTTCTCTTGATAATGAATCAGGTGTGACTAAACCACTTATGCCGCTATGACTTGGTGATGCTGGTGCAGATCTAAATAGTAGATACATAAAATTGAATGAAAATTTCAAATGACGTTAAGGTAAAGAATAAAAGAAAAAAAAACATTTACCAAGGTTAGAACATAAAAAACAACAAAAATCAGATTTGATTTAAATCATGTATTTTATTTAGATCAAATTTTCTTTATTTTTATTTATTTCATAGCCAAATTATCCAATAAAATGTATTAAAAGTATAGTATGAATTAACAATATTATTATAAAATGCATTAAAAATATGCGCAGGGTGCATAGCTAAATTTTTCAACAAAACATAAGCACCTTTTAAGCACTCAAAAAATATCATAATTAGGTTTTGAGCGCTAATAAAAAATTTTCTTCCTATTGATGTAAGTTCTTCATATATTAACAAAATGCAAAAAAATTAGTTTCTGATAAAGAACTCTTTTCTTAATTATATCAGCCATCATAAAAACAATTCATGCACAATTTTAAGTATATTCAATATCGAGTGGCTCATTCTATTTTTTAAATTAACAATTACTTTACTTGGTTATGTAACAAAAATTTTAAAGATAGTAAAGAAAAAAATCTCAGTTTGGAAAAGGAAAAATTAAAGCACTTTTTAAAAACTTCCAATGAAAAAAAAAGCACCTTTTAGGGCTTTTAAAAAATTAAAATCGAAAATAAGCAATTTTTAAAAATGCTACGCAATCTGTATTATATAAAAACAATACAGCTGAAATAGTTGATATTTTCTAACTAAAATAGTTTCAAAAATTACTTTATATTATTGCAAACTAACCACTGAATAAATAAAATCGTGGTTATTTTTTTCCTCAAGCTAAACATCCTAAAACTTTAAAGACAGGGAAGCAATTTTGACTGTTACATATCCAATGAAGAGTATAATAGCTCAGATCAGAATACATCAAACGAAAAAAAATTATTGTAAGTTTCTCTGGGCAGAACAAGTCTTTCATCAATATTGGTGAACACTAACTAGGTATTTAATGTGTTTTAGAAGTGCTCCAAGTATTCAAATAAACACATAGCTACCAACTTGTTAAAAACAAGAATAGGAACACAAAGCATTATATGCCAATCAGGAGAAATTGTGACATTAAGTATAAAATCCAAGTGCCCAAAAAATCAACAACGAGACATCAATTTACTTACCATACATATTATAAATTTAGCATAATTTTTTGAACTAACATGTTTAATTAAATTACTTACTAATAAAGAATATCACACCCTTATAGTAATTTATTCAAAAAAAAACTTACTTCTTACAAGAATCGCAACATATTTTAAACACGTGAAAATACAAATTGTGATAATAAATTTTGAAATCGTGTTAAATATGATGTATAATCTTTAGATCACGTTAATATGAATTGCAACGTAGTTTTTAAATCACATATAAATATGAAAATTGATGTTTGATATTACAACCGATTAAATACGAATCGAGACGATGGATTTTTACTCTCATGAATGAGAATAGCGATATTGGGTTTTAATAACGCATAAATACAAATTATGATATAAGATTTTTAAATTGCATGAATAGAAATCATGGTGTACTTATTAAATTGAGTGAATATGAATTGCAACATGCAACTTTTTAACCAGGTAAATCCGAAAATCGATGATTGATATTAAAATTGCATAAATAAGATTTCTGCGATATGTGATACTCGCATAAGAATCCTATTCCCTGCTTCTAGTTTTTAGTCCTGTCCTGGGTTGAAAGAGGATCAGTATGAGGAGTGAAAAGGCACTAGAATACCGAAAATTATTATATTTGACCTTAAATTGTATAATAAATTTTGACCTAAAATCATATTTTTGGAACAAGGCTAAAAAATAAAAACAAATACGATTTAATCAGAACAGTTGTGAAACTCTTCCGATGTTGTCGATGTAAACATAAAACTAAATAGGTATAATTGAAATATGTTAATTCCCAGAAAATTATTTTACACACAGCTAATGGAAAATTATAATTCAACAATTTAACATCACTCATATATGCATTTTTATTTATTTATTAATCTATTTTGAAACATAATTACTAATAAATATAATTTACCAATTTAATAAATATAATTTACCAATTTAATAAATATAATTTACCCATTTAATATTTCCAGGGATAAAACTTCAATATATTTAATTACAATAGAAAACATCAGTTTCTAAGAATGAAGTGTAAAACATCACCTTAACTTCATGCAAGATAAAAATAGACCAGAAGTAACAAAAAAATATATTAACAGAGATATATATAAGGTACCCGAAATAGTATATAAGATAGATATTTTCTCTTTCTTTGCATCTTAAGAAGCTGCATCTTTTGCAATTTTTTAAAAAAAAGGAACATTCATTCAACTGAACAGAATTATACATAAAATGTATAACATATTAAAGTTTCAGTAAAAAAAAAAAAATCCAAATTTATAAATAGATTTTGCTTTAACAATTTACACAAATAACAATTTACAAAAATTCTTTCCATCTCATTTAAACCAAAAATTAAGTGCATATGTTTTTTATGAAATTTTTTATTGTTTATCTAAGAAATTACCTAGAAGACAGGCCTCCATAAGGTGCCCTAAAACAAGGCACACCTCTTTGCCGCCTTCGCCTAAATGCCTGTTCGATCAGTTTTGATTCTGACTGAGAGTCAATCTTCCAAAAACTTCCTTTACCGGGTTCTTCTTGAGGTCTTGGAACTTTCACAAAATGTCGATTAAGTGACAAATTATGACGAATAGAGTTCTAAAATTAATGAAATACTCAATCAGAATTACACACACATATATTATAAATATATACATATACATAAACTAAACTCAGTGGCGTGACAGCCCTAGAGGGCCATGGCCTACTGTGCCCATCTCAGTTTTCTTGACCTTGGGCTCTGGGGTGCAGGAGCAGATGTTCCGGTCAGGTGGTCAGCCGAACGCGGAACCCCCAGTGTTTAGTTCCCAAGCATGCTTGGTACTCATTTATCGACCCACTGAAGGGATGAAACGCTGAGTCAATCTTGCCTGGCCCCGAGGATCGAACCAGGGACGACAGCGCTAAGCTCTACCGCTCAGCCACCGGGCGTCATATATATACATACACATACATACATATATAACATAATACAGGACATTTAAATTAATTTAAATATTCAAAAAATTTGAGGAAAAACTTAGTATGTATTCAGACCTTGTAATTCCTTATGTATTTAGAGAGTGAGTCTGAGGACAGTGAATTTATCATCTCTCAGTTGGAAAAAAACTTTAACCTAACATTTTTTACCTAATTTTAATATCTATTTTATGCAGATATTTAACGTAAACACTGTAATGCAATACATTTAATAAATATGTTATCACAGTATGGGTGCACAACCTGCAGCCCGCCGACTGCTGATGTGCGGCCAGAGAGAGCTTCTGAAGATATTTATTTCTTCTTTTGAAAAATGAAAAAATTTTGAATCTGAAAGTTGAGTTTTGACTCCTTGATGAGCTCAATTTGCACTAATTTTATTGTAAATCTTGACTTATAGTAAAACTTATTTCTCGATTGCTTTTTCAACTGTTATTACTAGAAAATTCCATAGTTTTAAAAAATCCAGTATTTTTGCCGATTTTATTATAAATCCAAGTGATGTTTCTAGTGTTTGTTTGTTTTTTTAGCATTTATAACTACAAATTTCCATGCAGCTTTTAAAATCCTGATAAATTTATTATGATATTACGACTCGTGTTACAGATCACGCATTTAATTTATCACGTTTTGATGAGCTTCATTTTTGCCAATTTCATCATAAATCTAAATTATACTTTTTTAAAGCAGTTATATCTACACTTTAGCACGTAACTTCGAAAATCCCGTATTTTCACTACAATATTATTACCAAAAGTGAGTTTCAAATCGCACATTTAAATAATAAATTTTTGAAGCGTTTTGCTTTTACCAATTTCATTTAAAATACAAGTTCTTTTCAATAAATTTTTTTCGACAGTTTTTGTGATGCATTCCCACGTGGTTACAAAAATTCTGAATTTTATTACGACTTGTGAATTTTAAATAAAGCTTTTAAATAACTACTTAATAGAGCACTTTATCTGTGCTGATTTTATTGTTTATGCAAGCAATCTTAATAGTAATAATATAGTATAATATCAAATAAATGTTGTATCTTAATATATACTATAAGTTTCATTTTAATTTTTGCTGAAACCTTATAAATTTCCTTTAATTAAAATATTTATTAATTAAAATATTCAAATTTATATTACTCATTAAAATATGTACTTAGTTTTTTCAGACTTTTATTCTGTGAACATAATAGTTCTTTTTTCTTGTTAAGAGTTTATAGCATTTCTTTCTCCCAAACATGTATGTATGTATAAATATATATATTGATAAATCAATTATTGATAAAAAAAGAAAAAACCTTAAAAAGTATAAGTTTTTTTTAATTTTTTAATTTCTAATAATTAAAAGCATTTAATTTTCTGAAAATATGTTACTAAGCTGAGAAAAATATTTAGTGCTTAGAACATCACTTTTAAGATAAAGAATTATCATATTTGCAATATGACTAAATATGTATGCAACCCTTCACTTAAAAAGGTTGTGCACCCCCATTATCACAGCGTATTTTTTAAGATAAGACTTGGATGTATTGCAGAAAAAACAGGAGATCAATGGATGGGACTTCACATATTTCACCGCCAATAGGTCAAGCAAAAAACTGCTTGCTGACAAAAATATTTCGCATTTTCGAACTTAGGATAGAACCAGTATCAATTATTAGAAATTTTAAAAAAAAAGCTTTTTTTTTTGGTGTCAGAAATTACGAGAAAAAAAAATCAGACAGAGAATCAAGGGTAACTAAATAAAGTAAAATTAAATTACTTACAAATAAAGAATTAAAGCGCAAGTAATTTAAGAAAACTATGAGCTTTTAGAAGAAGTGCAAGATTGGATTTTAGAATTGTGAGAATATGAATTGCGATATTGAATTTTAAAATCTCAAGAATACTAATTATGATACATGATTTTTAGATCGCGTCCATACTATACATGAGCATATACCACTATGCATGCTTTTCAACCACGTATAAATACAAAAATTATTGTTTAACAATACAAGCCCATAAATACGAATTTCGATTTTGGTTACAGAAATGCTAAAAACAAATTATGATGTTAGATTTTTTAAATCAGGTGAAAAAAAATTACGACATGTAACTTTATAAATTAGATGAAGGAGAAAAACAATGTCTGATATAAGATTGGAAGATAAGATTTTGGATTTTTTAAAACAATATTTTTAGCCCTTAACTGAAATTAACCAAACCATTTGGAAGTATTTTATAGCATTTAACTGTTATATTTAACTATTAATGTTTACAATAAATAATACAAAATATTCACTCTTGCTCTTTAAATACACTTACAAAATAACAACAACAAAAAAAGTAAAAGAACTAAATACCTTCAGTATGCTTTTTTAAAACTTCACTATTAAACTTTAACGCAAATAAACAATCAACATTTATATTTTATTATGGTAATCTATATTATATAAAACGCTAATATGTATGTATCAATTAAACCGATGATACCTCGCGTTCGCAACAAACAGTTTTCATTAATAATAATCAAAAATTGCTTTGCAAATTACAAAAATTGCTTTACACAAATGGCATGGGTTGCATATAAAACAGCAAAAGTCTTAATAATAAATAAAGCATACACTATTTAATAAAGCATACAACATAATTGAGCTTTAAGTTTAATAACATCATAGTGTGTAGTTGTCCTAAAATTTGTTTTCCCTGATAAAAAATATTTTGTCACTATTTGACATTTATTTCATAGTTTGCTGTCCAGAGTTAGTTTTTCGTGTGTATTCAGAACATTCCATTTTCTATGAATACTAATGCAGTTCCAAAAACAATCATGGATTTTCCACTTAATATCTTTTTATTTAAATTAATAATTTGTACAGAAAATTACTTCACAATACAAATGCTAAAACGCACATTTACTGTTTTTTTCTTTCAAAATTATTGAAACCCCATTTTAAAGTGATTTATTAGTGAAATCATGAACTCAATTGCAAATTTTTAATAAATATTGGGATGAAAGAATATTTAATAATTGAAACTGAATATTTTTTAATGCAAAAGTACAATTAAAATTTCTTAATTACTTATCTTAAACTTACTTTTCTTAATTACTTATCTTAATTACTTATCTGTTATGAATTGCTTTTTTTAAAACTAAATTGGTACATTGGTAATGGTCTTTTCTTTAGATCAATGGGAGGCCTGCAATTTGCTAAATATAATGCAGCATTAAGTAAAATGAAATAAAATAAATATTTGTGAAGGAATTTCCAGGGTTGGCAAAAATCATGATTCCCTTTTTTAAAAAAAATTTAATTTAATTTAAATCTTTTTTTTCTACATATTACCAACCAAAGCATCTAATAAATTATTTTGATAATACTTAACACTTAAAAAAAACATTACAGCTGAAAAAGTGCATATTTCTTATTAAGATTAATTCTTATTAAAATTATTATTTAATTATTAAAAACTAATAAATAAAGTCATAATTATATTTTTTCAATTCAAAAGTTTTCAAATAGATAACTAATGAAGATTAAATTAGTTTAGCTTAGACACCATTGTTGAAAGAAAAAAAAAAGTTATTTTGGGTAGCACAAGTCTTGATATACAGGTGCTACATATACGAGCTGCATTTAAATAATTCTGCATTAAAATTCAATGAGCATAATTGAAATATGTTTTTTGGCCAAAAGCTATTTCACATACATTTGATGGAAAACTATAAATAGTCAATTTTTTTCAGTTTATTTTTAATCTATTCTGAAATATAATACTTTAACTACATATCCTTTTCATTACTTTTTAGTAAATAACATTATTGTAAAAAGACTTTTACAAAATCCTACCCAAAATGTTATTAATTACATAGTTTAAAAAAAAATCAGTATGTCAAAATAATAGTTTTTTTAAAAAGAAATCAATGCCTTTTTTATGAAATAATGAAAAGAATATATGCATGTGACTATAATATATTATACATGCATACCTCTTACATTATTTCTTAGTAAAATACCATCATTATCACTGAAATCAAGTTTAAAAGAATCATACCCTAAAGGATGAATTCATTAATTATATTATTTAAAAATATTTATATAATTAAATTAAGAATTTTTTGTAAAAAAATTTAGCTTTTTATTAATGGTTTTTTTTTAAAAAAAAAAATAAAATGATTCAAATTGCAATTTTAATCATAATTTAAAACAAGTTATTTAAATCATACTAATTCTAATGAATTCTGGATATTTTTTGCCAGAGTTGTTTTTAAATATAAAAAATTTATTTTAAATATTAAAAAAATATTTTAAAAATATTAAAAAAATGAATAAATCATATTAATACAATTTTGCCTACACTGATAACAGAAGAAAATTCAAAACATGAACAGAAAAGTAAATAACTTACACAATTATAGTGCGGCTTTCAGGAGAACTCCTCCAGACACCTGTCTCGCGCCATGGCGGGTACTATAGTTATGAGGAAAGGTGACTTCGAATAGGGGTGCGGGGTGAATAGTTTTGCCTTAATCTTAGCGTAGATCGTCGTGAGTAAACCAATAGACACCTTCTTTCCTCCATTTCACTCCCGTTAAAAATGTGCTCTCGCTTATTACCATAGCAGCAGGCAGCCCCAGGCTTTCAGTCTGGAGGAGTTCCCCTCAAAGCTGCACTATACTTCATTTCCATTTATGCTTTTGATCGTAACAAGCATAAGCGTCTTTAACAAGATAAATAAAGAAGTTTTTCTAATTTTTTATAGGATCTTATCAATATCAGAAAATTAATTTGGTGATGCTGTTTGTTAGATTTTCACACACATCAATTTATTATTGATATATTTGTAGGAAAACTATGATATCTAAACATTTAAAAAATTATATATTTATGTTTATTTATGGAAAGAAAAAAAAAACAGATTTCCTGAACTTAAAGGAGAATTTTTATGAGAAAATTTAATATTATTTCATTTGTTTCCTAACTTAAACTATTTATTTAAATAAAATTACATTTTACTAAAAAAAAGTTTAGTTTTTAAAAATAAAAAAAAACGCATTTGGTTTAAACCAATTAACCCTGGTTTGATATCAAAAATCATGTGAATAAAAATCATGATATTAGCAAATTCTGGCGCGGTTTCAAATATTCAAAATAACGAAAATCCGCAAAACCAAAAGAAACCAATTGGCGAATTTATGCCGACAGAGGAAGGATCACATGTATGTAAATGCTGCTGAGATACAAAGAATTCCGCAACATTGTAGAAAAAATCGCATGCTTTTAGGTTTTAAACTAAGAAGGACGATAAAAAAAAAAACAGAATTCCAGGGCTCACCTAGAATACAATCACCACAGGAATAAAAAAAAATGAACATTTTAGTGTCCGCATGAAAAAAAATATAATAGAAAGGAAATTACCTTTAATATAAAAAATTTACACCTCTACACATGATAAATTACAACTATTGAATCACTCTGATATCTCTTTTGTGAAAGTAAATGTTTACCTGCCATCCACGATCAGCAGTTCTGTAGAAAGGGTAATTTTTCGTTATGTAAGAATATATTTCATTTAGAGTCAATTGTCGGTCTTGGGCAGAAGATATAGCTTGCACAATCAACTGGGCATAGGAAAATGGGGGTTTCTGATCATCTCTGGCTCCAACAGGTTCTGAAGTCACAACAGTTTCTGTAACTAAAGACACTTGTGGGTTGGGAATATGCGCAACAATGTTCGAGGGAGGCACAGACTCTACTTTCACTTTCTTTTCTTCTGAAGAGGAAGCAGCAACAGCATAGACAGCAGCAATCTGCAAATCATTGCCGAAGGTGCGACGAGATCCACCCCGTGGACTTGTAGGACAAGAATTGGCAGCACTAAATAGAAAATGATTCAGTTACAAAAGTGTTTTAAAAATAGATAATACAAATACAGTGGTCTTTTATTAATGTAACTATACTTTAACACGTTCGCTGCCACCGACGCACTACAGCGTCAGCACCTCCTGGTATGCTCGATCAACTATGATAAGTTATATGCTCTGTGTTTAGTGTCGCTTTGGAAGTTGAAAGGAGAGGTTGTTTCGGCACGTAGTGAAGCATTATTTTTTTATTTTTTGTGGTTGGTTTTCAAAATTTTCGCTTGAATTTTTTTTATTTGCGTGACTGCCAATATCTGTATATTGTGCTTATTATTTGTAAATATTTTCAGTATTGTTTCATAAATGGTACTACATATACTTGAATGGTATTCTGTTTTATTCCCTTTAAGCTGCTATTTTAGGCAATATACCAGTAATTTCTGAGAATATTGATCAGACGTGCTGGAGCGTCAGTGGCACTCACGACGACAAGTTGAGACTGTGTGCCACTAACGCTCCAGAGCGTCGGGGGGGAAAACGCTCTCTAAACAGGAAAATAATGTTTCTTTGTTTTTATGGTTTTCCTAGTAAAATATAAGGAACATTTAAACCATTAAAACCCTGTTTTGTAATCCAGCTTCTGAGGATGGAAATATCATTTTTAGTGGCAGTGAATGTGTTAAAGCAATTTTATGGTTTTCCTACTGACCTATTAATTACTAGTTAATGCCAAGAACAATGCTTAATACATGACAGGATGCAAAACGAAATTTTCCANTATGCCAGTAATTTCTGAGAATATTGATCAGACGTGCTGGAGCGTCAGTGGCACTCACAAAGACAAGTTGAGGCTGTGTGCCACTAACGCTCCAGGGCGTGGGGGGGAAACGCTCTCTAAACAGGAAAATAATGTTTCTTTGTTTTTCTGGTTTTCCTAGTAAAATATAAGGAACATTTAAACCATTAAAACCCTGTTTTGTAATCCGGCTTCTGAGGATGGAAATATCATTTTTAGTGGCAGTGAATGTGTTAACAAAACAATTTTATGGTTTTCCTACTGACCTATTAATTACTAGTTAATGCCAAGAACAATGTTTAATGTTTAATACATGACAGGATGCAAAACGAAATTTTCCACAGAAAATAAGCACCGTTTAAACACTCTAAAAATATTTTAAATCACTGTTTCAAAAACAAATCATAATAAGAGCAGTAATAAAAATTTCTTTAGATTGTTTAAAGTTCTTCATTTATATACATAAAATATCCATTATTATACAACAAAATGCAAAAAAAATTTCTAATCATGATAAAATAACTAGTTTCTGATAAATATTGAAGGAAATATTGTGTTTTTTTCATAAATTATGGCCACAATTGTCACTTGTAACCGTAAAGATAAATCTCCTTTTAAAAAGGAGAAAATTAAGCACTTTTTACAAATAAGCCCAATGAAAAAAGCACCTATAAGAGATTTTTAAAACGTAAATAAAAAATAAGCACCTCTAAGCACTTTTTAAAAATGCTATGCACATTGCATAATAGCTTAAAAGATAAATTTACCAAAATTTTTCAGGTATTTCAGGAAACTTTCAATAACTTTCTATGTGTAACAATTTTCCATTAAAAAACCCCACTTTTTGATACATCAAAGATTAATTTTTGTGAGGCATCTTCAAACAATTGTATCACTAAAGGAATATATTACATAAAAACCATGCTGGAAAGTGAAATTTTTTCAAAGAAAAATAATATTCAATATTAGAATAATAAACTTAATTCACAAAGACTGATTACTTTTTCTCCAAATTCTAAAATCCGTCATTTCCCACGCATGTTATTAGGAATTTTCCAGGTTTTTCTTTTAAAAAAAATGAAATTTTCCCCGAGCTTTAGTGCCAAACTTTCAGTCTCTGCAGGTTTTTCTTGTTCTCACTGGCCAAAAGAACTCTGAAAGTACTTAAATTCGCACTACATTCAAGAAATGCAACTTACGACTTTTCCAGGTGTTTCAAGAAAATGCCAACATATTTCAAGGTAGTATATTTAATAGATTCTGAAACACCTTAACAATTCAGCTTATCTGCAGGAAAAAAACATTAGCCAAATGAAAATAATGTCAGCAAATTAAAATCGCGTAAAGAGGAATCGTAACACTAAACTATTTCCAGCATATTGATAAACGTAAAAGCATGATTGCACTTTAGTGCACATGTTGCATCGCATACTGTTAAATGCATTTGTTGCAAATCATCTCCTTAAAGAAAATCAAATCTCTTTCAGATTCCTTCAAAAACGAGAAGAAAAAATGCCATCTCAGCTCTTGTAATTTAACAAATAGGGTTGTTCTTTTCAGCTTCAAGTGAGTAGTTTTGTCCTGATTTGGCACAATGATAATCAGCAGTGAGAACCCTGATTCCAGATCACATTTTATCTACTAATTGTTATCATTTTTGGAGCAAAAACAATTGATTTTGTTTTTAAAAAGTCAAATCAAGATGTCCAAATAGTTCGGAAAAAAATTCTCTGATTTTTATCAAACTGATTTTATCCAATTTCCCTGATTTTTTTAAAGGGTTCCATAAATTTTGTTATTATTATTCAGTTATACATACCTCACTCTTAAATAAAAAAAAATAAACATTACAAAATGCTTCTATTTATTTGTTTTAAAAATGGAAAACAAACATTTTTTTAAAGAAACTTATGATAAATCAAATATTTTAAGGAAACATGTCAACCTTAATATCTCTAACTCAAATTAATTCATTTTTCATGACATGTGGGCATTTGAAATTCCCTGACAATTTCCCGATTTTTCTAAATAAAATTCCCTGTTCAGTGGCTACCCTGTTAATACTTGATTTTGTGAAAAACAAACAATTTAGTAAAAAATATTTTTGCAAAATACATTTTACAACATAACTTATGAGAGAAAATCAAATATTTAAAGGAAAATTGTTCCCTTTCAAGTATCTCAAACTCAATTTAATTTATTTCTCCCCACATTTTGGAAATTTTAAATTACTTGACATTTTCCAGATTTTTCGAGATAAAATACCCTCTTCTGGGGCTATCCTGATAATACTTGATCTTGTAAGAAACAAACAAGTTAATAAAAACTATTTTTCGCGAAATAATATATTTTACAATACAACTTACCATACTAATAAAAGTTTACATAGAATATATAATTTACATAGAACAAATATATACTGATTCAAAATAATGTAGTTAAAATGAGATAGGATATGACAGCAAAGCAGGCAATACGAAAATAATAAATAAAAAAATCACAAGGTAACAGGGAGTCAAACAACTAAATCCTTAGCTACTAGACTAGACAGTATTTTTATGACAACAATTAAAACAAGAAATGCTGAGTCTTTTTCAGAAATCTTTAACAGTACTGAACAAATATTTCAGTTTGGCAAATACTTATAAAACTAAATTTTCATGCTTTGTTGCATAGTATCCATAATCAAAAATTTCATATATCAGCTCAGGATATAACTCCATGTTTCCATATGATTTTTCACTTACATTTTAGGTCACACTGTATACAGGTAAATTGATAAGATAGCAATCAAATAATTGAAGCAAGCGAGAGCCATTTCAGTATCAACTACGTCATAATACCTAATTGTGCCAGTGGGAGATGGTGGACTCGAACTATTCCCTTCATGTTCTGGAATACTTATGCGAAGAGGAGCCATTGATTTGCATGGAGAATCTGTTCCATGAACTGGAGGATTATTTTCATCAATTAATGACTGAAACATTATTTTGATACTTGTGCTAGGAAATCGGAAAACACACCTGGAAAAATAAATTTCAGTTAATGTTAAATGAAAATTTGAATAGCTTTCAATTTTCAACTAGATTGTAAGACTTTATTGCACAAACTTTACATCATTTTACGAATAACTAAAATTACCTTTCCTTTACCTTATGACTGGTACAACTGTGAAACAGAATAAGAGCCAGGTTCGAAAAGTTAGGAAAAATAATAGTACAGTACAGAACCCGTTATCCGGAAATCAGTAAACCGGAAAACCAAAAAACCGGAACGAAATTCGATAAATTTTTCCGCCATTTTTTAAAAAAAAAATTTTTTTTCCTGGTAAGATTTTAGGATTTTCCTTTCTTTTTTGAAAGATGTTTACCTTACCATCATTTTGGAAATAATCATTAGTGTATTACTTCGTTTTTTCAAGATTATTTCCAAATATTTTTTTTTTTAGTTGGGTTTAACAATAAAAGAAAACTGCTTTTTGTAGCGATTCAGAAAACCGGAAAAATCAGTTATCCGGAATAGCGATGGTCCCGATCGTTCCGGATAATCGGTTCCCTACTGTAATAAGTTTAACTACCATTCCAATTCTAAGACAAGCAGAAAATTCTGAGAGCTTAATATTTCCCTAAAATAGAGTTCTTTTAGGTTGCAATTTCTCCAAAAAATACAACATATTTTTTTTTAATAAATCTTTTTCAAAGTATTTTTTAAATAAAGTCACCTATTAAAATTTTATCATAATTTCTAAATTTACAAAAAAAGTAAATAAATTTGATTTCACACAATTATTAAATTAACTAACAAATGAATTAAAAAAGTAATGGAAACCAACATATATTGAAACAGTATTGTATTGTATAATCTATAAAACTAAATCTTCAAGAATTCAAACTTATAAATAAATTGAAATATAAAGTTATTTGTGAATATTTAACATAACAGAAATTACCTTTTTATTAAATAGTGACTTTCTTTAACAACAAAAAAAAATCCTAACAACATTGTAAATATGTCTGGAAAAAAAACTATAGAACATATGCTTGTGTATTAAAGAGATGCCCTGCTTTCTATCCTATATAATGTCATCTGTAGAAGTCAGTAATTGTATAGATCTTTGCAGAATGGTGTTCCTAGCGTTGATCCCCGAATCTCTTATAACTTTTTCAAAGGAATGTTAATAAGATGCTTGATATAGAATCTCCTTGTTTGAGATCTCTCTCAATATTGGATACTCCTGAGGCATACACATAGGCTTAGTTGGACATTTAACACTTCGTCATTCTGGCCAGATAAGTTTCGGCGGAATTCCAAATTCACATGTCGCCTCCAGAAACTTATTAATGTTGATAGTCATAGGCTGTCTTAAACAAGGGTGCGTAGCCAAATTTATCACCAAAAAATAAGCACCTTTTAAAGCACTCAAAAAATATTTTTAAGCACTATATACATTAACAAAATACAAAATAATTTTCGAAGACTTTACATGATCCTGATAAAATAACTAGTTTCTGACAAATAAACTCTCTTCTTGATTATATTAGCCATTATAAAATGATCAAGAGATTTTTCGGTTTGATATCAGAGGGTGGAAAATGAAGCCTGAAATTGAGAACATCCTGCAAAATGCAGCAGGGCTGCACATGAGAACGCAATAATCTCACCGAACCCTGCTCAGTTGACGAACATGCGGACTCGCAAGTATTTCATCAAACATGTACAATGATTGGCGCTTTGATGCGCTATGGACGGACGGTATGCCAAAATAGATTGTGGGTGAACGTATAGTGAAAACTTTGAATAGAACAATGTGAAAAGCAAACTTTTGCATAATATGTGGTTAAAATCTACATAGACCCAATGAAAAAAGCACCTTTAAGGGCTTTTAAAACACGAAAATAAGCACCTTTAAGCACTTTTTAAGAACGCTATAAGCCATGTTAAAGTCTACAAAGAGAAAAGTGTCTCTTCCATATTCCTTTGTCCTCTCAAAAATTTGTTTAAGTAAATGCATAGCTATCAACATGAAGGAGAAAAATTCCAGTAGAATCCAGAAACAAACCGAAATTATACAAGAGAAAAAGCATACTGTTATCATATAATATGTAGGGAATTTCGGATATTTTTTAAAAATGTATAAAACAAAGCATAAATACAATACCAAAAAGAAATGTTACATAAAATTTTGAATTACTTAACGAACTCTGTACTTTTACACAATTAAATAAATATTTATTATTTCTTAATTATAAATACCAAAACAAAGCAGTTGGAAAATAGTACAAATAAAGCTTTCTTTTTATTAAATCATTCAATGAAAAATTCCTGATTGTAATAGGTACATCACACCAGCACATAAGATATACAGATTCAAAAATGTAGATGAATTGTTTTTAATGTAAGAGGCAGATTTAGCCATTTTCAAGAAATCATTCTAAAAAGTTTGCTCATAACAGAAAATGTCCTGAATTAATATTCGACATCAAGCAAAAGTCAGTCCGAATTCTGCGGACCTTCTTCCACATTGCCGAAAACCTTTTTTCCTATTGCAAGTACCTTTTTAAAAAATATTTCCCTAAACATAGAGATATTTCTATAAACAGGGGGGGGGGAACGGGAGGATCGATCGAAATCCAGTATGAATAAAATATAAGATCTTGAATGTCAAATTAAGAAGTGCAATGCCATGGTTTGTGATAGTCCAGCTTGTCTTTTTTTGTGGATGCTGAAAATCAATCCATCCTCCCAATTCAATGGGCATTTGTTCTTGGTTCCATGCATCATTAATGATCTTCAAAAGTTTTTTTTCAATTCCAGTACACCAACTTTAAAAAGCTAAGGCAGGGGTCTGTCTAGGTTTTTCTGCGAGGTACCTATTATGTGAAAATTCAGACACAATTTGTGAAAAATTAAAAATTATATTTAAAAATCAACACAAAAATATGGACTTATCGTTTCTTAATAGATATAAAAATAAAATTTTAAGAAAAATTATTTTGTGAAACTATTGTTTTTCCTCAAGTTGAATTTGTGAAACTACCGTTTTTCCTAAAGTTGAATTTGTGAAGGTACCGCTAAGCGGTAGTAAATTCAACCTGGACAGACCCCTGTAACATGTTCTATTTCTGTTCAGTTTCTTAAGAACATCCTCCAATTCAGATAATGTAGGTGTATTAGCCTTAAGTTCTTGTGTTCGAGTGTCAGGCATCTCAACATAATTTTCTTCTGCCGGGCTATCTCTGCCACACAGAGCATCTTAATGTCTCTGCATTATTACATGTTAGCTTACTATTTATTTTCTGAGGGTGCTTATTCTAAAATTAAAAGCTTTTCTATTAACACCTCACTTCCACCGTAGAAAATAAAAATTAAAAAAAGCCACAGTTTGAAAGCCTTTAATTCAAAATGAAGCTTCAATTTAATCCCTACATCTAATTACGCAACCTTCAATTTATGCAAAAGGGTTGGAAATTTAGAATCCATATTTCTGAAAAAGAGTCATATGTTACTTTTATATTTAATGCATGTACTGTTTTTTATATAAAATTTTAAACATCGAGATTAAGTTTCTAACCAAAAATAAAGAATTTTGAACAAAAGTTTTAGAAAATTTAATAGATGCCATTTTGAAAGTGAAGCTGAACAGGATCTGCTTAACTAAACATCAATTTAATTAGTTGAGCATTTATATGCAAGTTGTTTTTTAAACTTCAATCATCTTTGACATTTCAACTTACCTATCTCAAATATAATATCACAGTGCAAACCACTTTAATTCGGATTATAATAAGAACCGACAGCATAGGAGATAGTCATATTTAGTTAATGGTTTAACAGGTATAACTTTTTTAAAAAAAACACTTAAGTTCTCATCACATTACATTGTTAAGAGTAATGACATGAAAATTTTTTATAAAATAAGAATAAGACCTTTCTTGTTGCTTTTTAATCATAGCAAACTTACATAATATACTACATTAATAATCACTCCACATTTCAGAAGAGGGTACATATACAAGTTTAGGAATAAAAAAGTAAGAAAATCAATATCTAGACTTAGTAAGATTAAGAAACAATATCTAGGTAACTAGATTTTGTGAGTATTTTTACTCAGTGTAACTGAGTAATAAATTAACTGTGCAGCTGCAAAAATAATAAGAACAATAGTTAATATGAAAAAACATCACAATAAATTGAAAGTCTATTTGATAGTTACAGTTATTGTTGGATCCAAATAGAAATTCAAAATCAGAATAAACTATCATTTCACAATACTAATAAGAAAATTTCAATTGATAATTCCAAAACAATATTAAAAATATATATATTTATACAACACATTGAAATAAAAGGCTATGTCAAATATATAGCATTTATCACATGATTTGCAAAATTAAGATATCACATTAAAAAAATAAAACATATAAAAAGTTATTGTAAAAGCAATGCGCGGCTTAAAAAGATACAAATACATGATCTAAGCAATTTTAATTGACTAACAGATCTAACATCCAGATTTATCAAATCAGATACCAACTTTATGTATCATGTTTCTAGTTAACATGCATAACAAAACCGCATTATTTTTCTATAAACAAATTGCAGTAATAGAAACTGAAAATTTTAGTCACTGTCAGCCAAAAAAATTATTTGTAATTCCTAACGCTTTTACGGATTTAATTTGCGTAGCACCATAATATTATACTTGTATAAACAAAATCGTAACCGACCTGTCACCGCCAAAAATTGATTTGCCGCTTCACATATAAAATCAAAAGATAATGGAAACAAAAACAAAAAAGGAAGTAGCTCTTATTATAAAACAATAGGTAAAAATCAAACTCTTCTTTATCGCTCTCACACACAGAACAAAACAAATATTGCGTGAATCAGTAAGCCTATGAGGTAGAAAGAACTCTCAATGTTTACATTATTAAAATCAAAACACTGCGCAACAGAAATTACATCAACTGTTTTATTTTATGTATGTGATGAATTACCAGATTAAATCCATTAGCTATATCGAAATTATGATTTTATACGAATGTAAACAAACAAAGATCAACAATATTTTGAAAACGTGGTTCAAAACAAAACACGTTTTAGGCTTAAATGTACTTACTGTTTTGGAAGCTGGAGAGGGGGAGCACCTTTCCTTTGAAATACGCCATCAACAAATACACCATTTTTTCCATTGCATGACATGTAGAAATGCGGACTTTCGAAAGTTACTTCCAAATGTTTTCTTGATATGAAACTCGAATGACCCATGTTTACATCTACATCTCCGACTCTGCTATTACGTCCAATAGTAATACGATTCTGCCGGATCATATATTCGAATTCTCGTCCTTCTAATCTTGCTATAGCTGCCGCTTTTGGTTCTGGACTCCATTGAACTTTAGATGGACTAGCAGGAGCTGATTTTAAAGCTAAAAGAGCCCATGCATCACTATCCACTTCTTTCTGAGAGCTCGCCATAATAAACAATCGTCCAAAATGGCTGCTTCAGCGCGTGGACTTGAAAGCCGTAACTACCGTGAACACACAAACACAATCAATGAATACCAGTATTATTACGATGCGGATAGTCGCATCACAGACGAAAGCGGTATCTCATTGGACAGTCTAGATGAGCGGAAAGGAATGCTTCACCCTGGTAAACAATGTCGGGCCTCGTGCGCATGTCAAAACATTTTGAATGTAAACAGAAAAGTCTGTGAAAAATGTAAACATTTATATGATCTCATCTGAAATAAATGGAAATGGTCAAAAGAAATTTTTACTTTGAGCTATCTGTTCCTCTTAAAATCAATATTCTTTCAAGTTCTTATGCTAAATTTATGTAACGCACCTTTTGTTTTTTAGTTTTCAGTTGAAATTTTAGTTTTACTTCAGTGATTCATTCGTTAAAATAAAACGGAACTAAAACACCGATGGTTTAGCGAACTTTTCGTGTCATTTTGAATAGAGAAATCAAAATATCCTCTCGGATAATGCAGATTAAATATTAATAAATTTTCTATTCGATTGATTCGTGACAATATGTGAGTCACTTTCGGAAATTTTTGACGCAAATGCGTATTTAACCAACCAAGCTGTTCTAATTTGATTTTCTTGATTGATTTTGCATCTGAAACAAATTATTGCTTTTATTTTTCTTCTTAGCTCTCTATATAATATTATTATGTAATTGAAATGATATTTTGAAATCTGCCTTGCATCAAAACAGTATTAAATCAAAATGCGGACATCTTCTCAAACTTAGCGAATATGATCCTCGATTCAACTCGAACTTAAGGCAGTAAAATAAATATTTATCACTTTACCGTTGGCTTTGCTACTAAAAAAAAGGTAGAAGAACAGCTTTAAACTCAGTTTTCGTCAATTTAGCACTTATTTGATATTTGTAAGGGATGAAGCTTTTCAGTGACTTTGGGGTACGAACCTATGACCTTCTCTGTCCTCGTCGGGAACCATCCACTTGTGTCTTATGTTATACATATGAATAATTTTTTTTATTACTTGGTTCCTCTCAAATTTACTACCACTGCTTCATCAGTCAAGATTCGATTACATAATGTCCCATTTCAAACGGATAGCCCTACATTTTAGTTTTACAAGCTCCTCATTTAAATGAGGTGTTATTAATCATAATTATGATTAATAACACATTTTAGAGGTAAACATGAAACTTATGTATAAGAATTTCCACATAATGAAGAAAATATTTGTTATCACAAGCTGTATTTAACATTAAATTAAAGTTTCAACGATTGTTGCACTGTCTGGACAGCTCCACTATGAATTCTTTAATCGAATGACACGAAATCGGAAATTTTTATCCAATTCCTCATCATTTGAAATCAATGCCTCAATTTCTCTTTGCAGTATATGTTAAAACTATAGCTTATATATATATATATATACAAGAAAACACAAAGAAAGTTAAGAAAAACAATATTAATTTTCTTTTTCTTTTTTTTTTTTCATTGTGAAAATGGGATAAAAATCCAACATACAATTCTATGATTAGAAATAGGCACTTCTTAGCCAAATAAAATTTTGCTAGTGTTTTTCAATTAAGTCAGTTTCTCCTTGTTTTAAATAATAATAGTTTATCGGAAAAACTAAAAGTTTGAATATTCATGCATGATATCAATATGAATTAAATTTCTAAATATTGTACATCCCCAATATTGCAAATATTACAAGTACAAATATTGTAAATACAACTCCACACAGAAAAATATGTTTTGAAATAAATTTGAGTTATTTATAAACTTATCAAAATTTAAAATTCATTCAAAAAATTAAAGATTTTTTTTACCATAATGATTTAGTTGGTAAAATATATCTATTAAAAATATACCTCATTAATACCATCTCCATTATCTTATGCATCGAGTTCTTGGGGTTCTTCCTTAAGAAAAAAAAAACTGTAGACTTCTTAGAAAAACATAAAAGATTTCTGCTTTGTGTCATTAAAGGGTACAGGACTATTAGTTATGAAGTAGTGTTTGCTATTTCTGATCACCTATTGCCTTAATTATTTTGAATAATTTTGAGGTTAAGAATGCATTCTTAACCTGAAGATGGCTCACTTGAGTACTTGCTTTGGCACACCAATCTTCCTGTTACATGATTGCCTCACCCTTTCTGTAGGAATCCTATCACGCTTATTACTTACGCTTGTAAAGTCTTGTCTTTCTGAAGTATAAATCACTTGTTTCACAGATGAAAGTAAATTGGATGGAAGATTTGGACTTGCTTGTGATGAAAGCGGAGTTGAAAAAGTTACTTTCCAATATCGGTTAAGACACGAATGCTCTGTTTTTCAAGCTGAACTGCTGTGCATAAATCTTGCCGTGAAAAAGATTAAAGACTCTCTTCAGCGGAAAAGAACCTCAGGTATCTTATCTGTACAGATTCACTTTTCTCACTTCATCTTTTGCGTAACACAGTTTCTGTAGATAAGCTTTGTGGAAATTCAGTCCATTGTGTACGCCCTCGATAGTGTTGCAGCATTTTTCGTATATTCGGGACCATAGCGGTGATCTCGGCAATGATAGAGAGGATCAGTCGGCCAAAGACGCGATTGGCCTAGATATTAATCTTTTGTTTTCTGTCCCATTGTCACCTTGGAAATATATAGTTAGGGAAGAAACTGATTTAGACTGGAACACTGAATTCTTAGCTCCATCAAAAGTTGTGTGGACTAAAAGATTTTTTCCAACTATTTTTTAGCGGAAGTGCAGGAAATTTTCAACTGACTTTAAATTAACTGATTTTTACAGGACATGAAAATTTTATCAACTACACTTTTTTAGGTTCAACTTAGGGAATTGTTATTTTTGTTATAGTGGTCTGGATGTTGAAACTGTAGAGCACATTATATTTTATTGTAATTTATATTCAAGTATCAAGTTAAAGAGAAAGGTTAAAAAAGAAATGAGACACTCGGGTATTTTTGGGGCCAACTGTTTTGTCTTTGTTAAGTGCACTGAAAATCTAAATATTTTACGCAATTTTGTTTACAACTTAAAACTTTTAATTTTGTTCTTTTTCTTTTTAATTTACAATTGTACTTTGCCTGTAAGCCTCATGTTATACTTTGTGGAGAATGAAAAGTTGCGTAATAAAATCTTTATATGTAGAAGCAGATACCTATAGCAAATTATTTGATTAGATGCCCTCGATAAGAGAGTGGTGCAGCGGTTTCCACTTTTTTTTCGGCTATGGAACCCTAAAAAATCGCCTTTCTTCGGTAGAAACCCGACTTTATAAAGGAAATATATAAAGACAATCATGAACGTATGAACCAATAACATTCTACACCTACCTCTTTTTAATTATTATACAAAAAATGATGCTGTTGTTGTTAATTTACGTCGCACTAGTGCTGCACAATGGGCTATTGGCGACGGTCTGGGAAACATCCCGGAGGATGATCCGAAGACATGCCATCACAATTTTGATCCTCTGCGGAAGGGATGGCACCCCCGCTTCGGTAGCCCGACGACCTGCGCGCGAAGTCGAGCACTTTACGGTAGCACAGTTTAACGAGGACCAATACCGCACACCCTCGGTCCCTACGNGTAATAAGTTTAATAAAATCTTTATATGTAATACTGAGCAGATACCTATAGCAAATTATTTGATTAGATGCCCTCGATAAAAGAGTGGTGCAGCGGTTTCCACTTTTTTTCCGGCTATGGAACCCTAAAAAATCGCCTTTCTTCGGTAGAAACCCGACTTTATAAAGGAAATATATAAAGACAATCATGAACGTATGAACCAATAGCATTCTACATCTACCTCTTTTTAATTATTATACAAAAAATGATGCATTTTAATTTTCTACAATTCTTGTATATTGTCAATTAAGTCTTACTCATAATTCAAAACATATTTGTATAACAATTAAATTCTATACTCATAATTAAAAAAAGTAATCTTCAAAAAAAATTTTTTTTTTGATCATTTACCTGTAAATATTTTATTATCAAAGAACAGACCAAGCCTGTGTCTAAGAATTGCAATCAGAATTAACAGTTATGATACAGAAATATTTTAATTTCATAAAATAACGTGGTTTATAATTTTGGTGTGTTTTATTTATTTATATTTTAATATGCTAGTATTAAAGTTTCATGAATTAAGATTTAAAAAAAATTCTCATTGTTAAAATTATGACTAGAATTCATAATTTTCTGAACCCAGAACCCCCTATAAATACTTTTTCCCTGCTAAAATTCCAAGTATTTTTTTAAAAAGTCGCAACCAACTTATTTATTCTAGTCGCTTATTTTTCTGCTTGTTGTAATTGTTTTTAACACTCTTCTGAGAGGATAAATTCCATCTGGTTGTTTCCAGTCGATACCAGTCAAAGGATGTAATGTTACGTCCACCCTTGTAAGTCCAGTGCACTGCAGGATGTGTTTAGGTGAGGCTTGAAACATTTAGTTGTTTATTTTTTTAATTTATTAATCTATTTTTTAATTATGTTCTGTAGAATACGTGCTACCCCTGAAGGCAGAGCCGGATTATACCTTTCGTAGGCCCTAGGCATAGCTGTTTTAGGGGCCCTCCCCCCACTCCTCCCCTCTTTTCAAAATATATGCTAAAATTTTCTTGCATATTCTTTTTTACATTTCTATTAATATAGATTTTAATTTACAAATTTGTTTATCGAACTTTAAGATAAATTTAATTTCGATAGTTATTAAAGATAAACAAGTTTACCTTTAATAACTATCGAAATTAAAGATAAACTTGTGAATACTTTTCCTAACGTTCACATTGCATTAAGAATACATTTGTCGATTCTTGGATCAAATGCAGAAGGAGAAAGATCTTTCTCTAGATTAAAATTGATAAAAAAATTTTTGCGTTCAACAATGAATCAAGATCGTTTGGCATCTCTCGCACTTGTCTATTGAATACGACATTTTGCGTAGTTTGGAATTCGACAGCATAATACAAGATTTCGTTGAATCCAAAAAAGTAATATATTAGATCATAAGACTCTGTAAAATAATTTATTACCGAAAAATATTATATTTTTATTTGTATCTTCATAATTTTGTACAAAATGCACTTGTTTTTAAAGCTAAATTATTTTTGTAAAAAATTTTTTTTCTCCCAAGTTTTTCGTAGGCCCTAGGCACGTGCCTATAGGTTAATCCGGCCCTGCCTGAAGGAAAAGCTTTGAAATCTGTAGACAAACTGATGAGAGAAAAAAATGTTAATCTCTTACTTTCATGAATAACTGCTGATATTTATGGTATTAATTCCACATATGTATATGGGTGATTCTCACGAAACATGACAATTCGGACCAAAAACATTTCTTCAAATTTAGTCTTCAAAAATAATCTAAAATTTTTTTGTATACTTCTTTAGCTACACTTATTAATATCTTATAGACAGCAGTGTAGTTAATTGACATTTGCTCGAGAAAAAAAATAAAATAGAAATTCACCAAATCTTGATCACCTTGCAAGGATTAACGAAAAATAACCATGTGACGCAAAAAGCACTGCAAGAGAATTTTTGTTGTTGTTGTTGACAACTTCATAAATTCAGCATTTAAATTCATGTAATATTACAGGATACAAAGGATAGGTATCTATCACAAAGAAAAGTGAAGGATATTTGAAGCACTTGTAACTAAATGTAGAAGAAAATTGATATGATGCTGATTTTTGTAGGATAACCGTGTGTTGAAAAGGATTCTAAAGGGCAGGCTTCCACTCTGCCAACTTAAACAAGAATTACTTCACATTTGCTCTTAACAGTATCTATAACTTTTCCACTTAGTTTCTTTTTTTTAAATATTATGCCTGTTACACAACAGAAAAAGCAGCATCAAGCCTATTTAATTGTACATGAACCATATTATACTGTGTAATGGATTTCTCAGTTACATTAGTTTAGTGAAATTCAATTACAATATAGCATACATTGTCCTCTATAGTGGAAGTATGCATTTACTTTTATCAGACATTGAATGATGATCACCTTGTCCCCCGAGATTGACGGGAAATACATCTTCATGAAAAATTTTAACTGTCAACCCAAACTCAGTTTGAATTACTAGAAGGCTGTTGTCTGCTTTCAAGGATAAAAAATTTTGTACAAATATAACAATTTTGATTTTAGTGGAAGTAAAATATCAGCTAATACAACAAGCACAAGTTAATAGTCACCGTAGGTGAGGTGGGGTACTTCTAGAAAATTTTATGTAGACCACAAAATAAAACGTTGTTAATAATATCTTTACTGAAAAGTAATATAAGTATTTTTAAGGTTTTTCCCTTATCCAAAACTGCTTATCTTTGACAAGGGAGATAAAATTCAAAATTTGCAGCATTGAGAAAATTCCAAAATTTGCAGGAAAAGTTATCAGTAAATTTTTTAAACGTATAAACAAAACTATTCTGAATCTTTAACTGATTTATGGTTTGCAACATCTAAAGAAGTCTTTTCACTGATCGCTTTATCCTGTTGAAAAACCAGTTTTCCTTCTTGTTATCCAACAAATTGTATATTGAGGAAAAATTTCTCCAAAATCTCACCCGAATGCAAAACAATTGATCAGTTACTTCAAATATCATCTGGTTACCTTTGTACTTTCAAAGTATCACCATAAAAATTCTTATTTAAAAAATTGCCAGATTTATTTAAGATAGTTTTTTCTTTGAACGTTGCACATTTATGTTAAAAATAGTATAACAGTTTAGATCAAAAATGATAATGTTGAAATTTTTTATTTTACCAATAGGTTAAAAATACTCTAGATATGATTGATTACATTTCAACTGATTACATCTAAGTTTTAACAACATTTTTTAAAATTAAAATTGTAATATTCTTAAAGAGAAAGAAAAGTTAATTCAAGCAAGTATATTAAAATAGTTTTGAGTTACATAGAGACAAGATCAAAATTCATGAAAACAGAACTCCTTAATGAAGGATCTAAAACAATGAAATGTAGACTAAATTTAGGAGAGAAAAAACTATTATTTTTGAAAAAAAAAAAATTCTCTCAAAGTTAATTACACTTTAGTAATAAAATTTGTATCTTAGTGAAGTCTACAATGAAATTTAAAGAAAGAAAAAATAAATAAAATAGAAACAGAATTATCATGAATATAATTTATTTACAGAATATTTAGTATCAATGCATAACTATGATGACAGATCATTTGTAAACAAATATATGAGAGCACAGTAATGATTCTATGACAAGGCAAATAATAACAATTACAAGAAATATTTAAAAAAAAAAAATTAACAAATTTGGCTAATTTAATTAAAATTTCACATTTTTTAAAAATATTTTATTACATCTACTATGATTATAGTAATAAGAAATTAAATACACTCATCATGTATTTAAAAAGTAAAATATTTATTAAAAATAGGCACATACAAGCCTAAAAACATTTATTTACATCAAATTCAAATAATGAATATTTTTAAAAGTTTCTATTTTTGAAACAGAGATAAACTAATAATTGTGATAAATAAAATATTATACTATGTGGCCAAATAATAATCAATAAAACAAATACTGTTGAGGTAACAAATTTTTTTTAATTTTGATGAATTGATTCATCCTAACTACAAAAATAAAATATATATATAAATATTTAAGTGATTAATAAATTTGAAATCAATTACTGAAAATTCTGAATATAAATCTATATGTATATAAAGGTTAAATAACGTTATTACAACAATTGAACATAATTACTGAAGTAGTAGTTAAAATTGTTTAAATTTAAAGCATTAAATAATATGAACTAAAATAACAGTAAAAAATAACTAAATAAATGCACTATATTCTTATAAAATTGTACAACATTTATTAAAAACTTACGCATACTAAATCTAAATGTATACTTATAGTTCGAGATTTTCTTTTTAATGGTGTAAACTCCTAATTGAGGTTAATAAAATTCATTGAGCTTTATACTGTTTAACCACAGACTGTGGATATTTTAACAAATAAAATAAAACCGTTATGGCCGTTTAAAAATGTTAAAAACGCAATGAATGATATTAGCAATAACAATAAAGAATCAACTAAATAAATGAAACATATATTAATAAGTTTGTATAACATTGATTAAAAACTCATGCACACAAATCTAAGAGTATATAAAGATTAAATAATGTTTATCATCAAACATTTGCTTTAAACTGAGGTATACTTGCAATTGAGATTAATATAAACTAACTAAAATATTATGCTGTTTGGCCATTACTTTCATTAGAAGTACCATTTTTACATTCTGATTCAGGCCTATCTTTAAAAAATCCACTTTCAGTGTCACATTCTCGAAAAGTTACGGTATAATCTGTAGTGACATCAGTAATTAAAATGTTATCTACGACAGGATTTTGTTTTTGCCAAAATTCATCCGATACTGGACCATCAGAACTTCCAGTATCTCCGATGCCACCACTATCAGGTGAAGTTGCCGAATCCGCAGCTGCTACTTTGGGAACAGCAGTTGAATTTGAATCCGCTGTTGATACTTCGACATCGTTTTGTAGAATGCAATTGCCATTGGCAGTTGTATCATCAGAGCTCACTTCCACATTTTTACCTTCAGTCACAGTAACAACTGAATTTTCAACAGGTATCTTAGATTCAACTGATTCTTTCAAAGGCAATTTATCTTCACTTGTAAGCTTAGATTCTGAATTACTTTCATTAGAGGATTCAGAATTACCTTGAGCAATTTCCTGAGTGATTTCTGGATTTGTCCCCGTTGTTTTATTTTCCCCAGATCCTTCTGAAGCTGATGATGAATTGGAATTGGGAACATGCCACTCTGTACTGCTAGGCGTGGATGGGCTAACATCCCAAGAGCCATCAGTAGATTGTGAGTTAGCAAGCTTTGGCACTTTAGCTAGTGGTTGAGAATCTTCTGATGAAGTTTCAGCTTGAGCAAGATGATTATCAGCAACTTTTTCTCTACTTATGCTTTTACTACTAGGTAAATCAGTTATTGATTCGTCAAGAGAATTGGTAGAACTCTCTTCAGGTAAAACTTGATTATCAATCTGTGTGGGCACAGAGTTATGTGATGTTTCTTGTATCTTAAATAAAACATATATATAATTGGTAAGTAAAAATAATAAACATAACACACATGGCATGTTTAATGAAATGCAAAATAAAATGTATAATGCAGGACACATCTATAATTTTATGTTTACTAGAGTGGTCCAACCCTGCTCACTAACCGCCAATTGAGGCCGGGATAGCCTGGTTGGTAGGGCACTGGGCCAATGTTCAAGAGTTCGTGGGTTTGATCCCCGCCATCCAAAGACTCCCCGTGTAGTAAATGGTGAATAATGCATGTTAAATCTGTCGAGTCGCAAAGTCCTCCATGTTCCCATAACAAATCAATACCTCTGGGGGTACTGATCCAGGAGTTTCCTTGTCTTCGGGATTGATTCAAAATTACAAGGCTACAGAGTTGAACATCAGCAGTCGTAAACCCAAAAATTGGGTCGGCTGTTCAACGACAGATATAAAATAATCCCCGATTGATTGGGAATATCTTTTACAAATTTAACTGATACAGCTTTATGAAAGGAGTATTTCAGGTACAGCATAATCTAGTACAAAAATGTCTGGAAATCTAACTGTAAAATTGACAATTATGAATGGATCCGGTCCAGTCATAATCAGGACAGGAAAATAGCCGGTGCTCAAAAACCCAAGTGTCTTTTCAAAATAGAACACTTTTACTTCATTTTCTAAAAGAGTATTTAACATGGAATCAGTCAAACATATTGTTACATAAAAATTAAATATAATTCAATTAAAAGATCTTAAATTTTTTATAGGGTTGGTATGGTCTTTTTAATTATTTTCACAGTTAAAGTTCTTAATTACATTTGGACAAAATTTAAACATAATAATTTCACGTGGTTATTTATCCCACTAACTTGTTACATATTTCCCCCCAAAGAGATACAAATAATTGCTTTGAACTTAATAAAAATCAATAAATCTGAGTCATGCTTGTAATAAGAAAAGTTTTATGCAGGTTTTGTAATATAAATAAAACTCTTTAAAGTTTCCAATTAAACCCGGAATCTTGTTAAATCAGGGATTGTGATAAGTTACCACAACTGTATAGATTTTTGTCACATTTTGAATGTTTAAAATTTGACCAGAAATATCGGAATGTATCAGGGGTTGAAAAAACTATCTTTTTAAAGAAGTTTAACCCAGGTGGTATTTTTTAAAGGTTTAATTGGGCATTTTTTTGGGGGGGGGGGGTGAGGATGAGGGATAAATACATATCTGGAAGATAATGAAATGACTTTATTATTAAATCAATAACAGCATATAGCGTTAATAATAAAATAAACATAAAATTTATTTTAAAAAGCTTACAAACAAATAAAATCATTATACAGCTTCATATAATTTTTATTAAAAAAGAACTAGCCAAAAAATTTTCTCAATTCTAATAAAGTAATTTTATTTTATTTAAACTCTGCGATATAGATATTACATAAAAAAACAACCCTTTCAGGAAAACACCCAATACTCTTCCCAACTCAGTAGCTTTTCTTTTTTAATTTAATTTTGATCATTATCAGTAGAAAAAAAATAAGATGACCTTTAACATTACTTATTAGCCACACTTGCAATTAGAAAAAGTAGTACAGAACTGAATATTAACTGCAAAATTATCTTAAATGAATAGGTCATATCATTGAGATTTAAAAAAAGCTGGTAAAATAAAGAGTATATTGTGCTCCAATTCTGCTATGATAACCTCTTAACAATTTTATTATTTTCAAGAAACCGGTCATAAAAGTGTATTTTTTATTCAAGGAAATTATATAAAGAAGGTGTATGTACAATATATTCAGTCATTCCAAGATTCAGGGTAATTGAGATTGAATGTTGGTTTTCCAGAAAGCATGGAAACTTAAAAAAAATATGCGCTTTAATCATTAAAAACAGTATTTTATTTAACTTACACATAATATTAACAATTTTTTCTTGTATGGTAAATTTCAAAGCATGAGATACAAGCTTAAAATAGGGATGTAACGAATATCCGGTAGGCCGAATACTTGGTAAAATATTATTTGGAAAAGTGTTTTTCGACGAAGTTTTTTTTGGGGGGAGAAATTCAAATAGATTTAATAAAGAATTATCTAAAAATCATTTTTTTTTTTTTTTTACTATTCATTATTAGAAATTGTTTTTAAACGTACTTGTTAAGTTTTCATTAAATTAATTATGTTCTGAAAGCCCCTGTGGTAGAATTCATTTGGGCATCCTGTGACATACCTTTCTAATACTATCTTTCTGCAAGATACTTTTAAAAATAACAAAGATACAAGTTACTAAATTAAAATAACAAAAGATTTAACTTAAAAAAAAAAAAAAAAACTTTTTGGATCAAATAAAATAATTTAATTAAACATGTAATAATTTTTATTCTAATATTATGGTTGATATTCTTGCATTTTGTAGGGGGAAAACACACTATTTCCTTTTTCGCATTTTGTAAATCATCATCACATAAAAAAAAAAATTTAAAAAATCCTGAAATCAGTAGAAGTTAACTACCGAGAAAAAAAGATCGATGTCGAAACCAAGCAAATCAGACTCATCAAAAAAGAGTTTCTAAATGGGTGTTTTCATTTCGAGATTCAGTTGCTGCAATAAATTATATCGTATTAAAAATAACGGATTTTAAAAACCATGTAAAAATCAATAGTAATAATTGCATAAAAAAAATTAGAACGAAAATTTTTGCAGAGAAGAAAACTAAATCTTACTTCATTATTCCTTATTTTTCAGTATTTTAAAACGAAAATAGAAAAATCACAAGCATTTTTTCCCACTCAGATGCGCGAAAAAGACGTCTTTTGATTATAATTTTGAAAAAAAGATAAAACTTTCAAAAATTTTACTTCCAAAAAAAAAAAAAANTGTACTGTTTTAAAAAAAAAAAAAAAAAAAAATTAAAATCTTTCTGCAAGAACTCCGTAACGTTCTACTACAATATCAACGTGTCGGCACGATTCTGCCACAGGGTGAAAGACAAATGGAAAAGTGAAATTTAATGAATTAGATTACTTACTGAACCATGAGTTTGTAAAGCTGACACTTTTTTTAAAAAATTTATATGCTTTATTGTTTTTCAGTAGTAATTATATCATTTCTAATGGACTTACTTTTCTCATTGTTACTTTTTTCCTGTATGGTAAGACAGATAACCGGCAATGCAGAAGACTGTGATTATCAACAATACAGTTACATTAAATTATATTATAAAGTTATATTTCAGAACTAAGAGAAATTTTTTTCTTCTTTTTTATTAACTTTTCTTTTTATCTTTGTCTTCATTATGGCAACATTCTTTAAAGAGCATTTTTAATGAACATTCATTTGTGATCACTTTTTTCAAAAAATATGGCAACGTGAAAAAATTAAATTGAGATTTTTAGCATTAAATCTTTAATTTAAAAATTAAGAATGATTTCTGTTTTGACTTCTATCCACTTCTTTTTCAAAAAACTTTTAAGTTTTAATCATGACAATCAAATGGGTTTCTATTAAACTTTACTTTTTCTTGAAAACACGTCAATTGGAAAACTGAGATGTTTAGCTTTTAAATTTTCTTTAGAACATTAAGATCAATTTTTATTTTTTCTGTTTCACTTTTGTATAGAATCTTTTTTTAATGGGCGTTTTTATGCTAGTATTGCCTTTTTATAAGCGTTTCTGAGAGAGTTTTTAATCTTTCAACATCTTGTGGATGATATTTTTCCGGAAAATATTATCTTTAGCATTAAAATCTTTTTTTAAGAATTAAGACTATCTTTTTCCTATTTTTGTTCAAATTTACAATTTTTTTTCTTTAATAGCTGCTAGTCAGTTTTTTTAAAATTTATCTTAAATATTTCTAAATATAACTTAATATCTAATTATCTCCATTATCTTAAAATTTTTTATTTTCAATTTACTCCATACCAATAATGCATTTAAGTTATGATTTTTTTTCAATAATGATTGAACTTATTTATTTATAAAAAATAATATTTATTGATGATTTTGAATTTTAAAAGAGTTATTTGACCAGCGAATATTCGACAATTGGCAAAAATCACTATTCGTAACATTCATAGTTTAAAATAAACAATCTCTAGTTACATTAAAAATAGTCTGGTGCAGCAATCTAGTATGTAAAATAAGATTAAAAAAAATTCTGGGTGCAAGAGGTGGATATATTTAAATCTTTTTGGTACATTACTTTTGAACAATCTAGCCCGGAAATATCACAGACACAAGAAATAGGAGACGAAAGCTACCCTGTTATTTTGACAGGAGCAATATGGAAGGGATTAATACATTTTTTATTCTTTAAAATTTAATAAATTTTTATATAGTAAAGATTTAAAAAATATATGAAAAATTTTTCAGTCAACAACTTTTTAGAAAGTATTCAGGATTATTAGCTTAAGCATGACAGAATAATTAGAGAAAAATGGTCAAAAATGTGTGAAACTAGAATAACAGGAAAAAAAAAGTTGGCAATTGAAGTCCATTTTTTAAAATTATTATTTCTGATAATACTCAAATAACTTATCTTTTCTTATTCCTATATTTTTTCCTGTAAGCAATTTAAACTACCGTTTCTGAAAAAAAAAAGACCTTTACATGCTAAAAAAATGTGATGAGCAAATTCATAACTAATTCTACATAATTTATTAAAAAATAGCTTTTAAGGAGTAATAAATACAGATCTAATCATATTTTCTTTTTATTTGTAATACATCAATGATATTTCATAAAGAACGTAAAATTCTAAAAAGTCTACATATACAGTGGGATATATGGCATTTTCCTTAATTTTTAATGCATTGAAATACGCCTAAACAAAACACTAAAATAGTAAAACACAAATATGAAAACGATCGTGTTCATACATGAAATGCACATAAAATTATATCCAAATTATATAAGAAATTAAAATAAAAAATAGTCAATAAAAATACATGAAATAGAATACATCAAAGCATTTTAAATTTGTACTATTAAAAACAAGTAAGAAAATTGTAAGTTTACTGAATGCTTTCTTTTTCCTTTTGGTCCTCTTTTGGCAGGAGTATGTTCTTTACTTTGACTAAGAGAAAAAAAATACTAAAATGAGAAAATCGAAAATCTACATCTTATTAAATACAAGGCATTCTGAAGTCACCCCTCCTGATATTAAGTTAGATCACTGTTACAGGAAGCCAGAGGGATAAATGTTTCGTTTTTTTTTTTTAATTAAAAAAAAATTGAACTGACAGTTCCAGNATGCCTAGTTTTTTTTTTTTTTAATTAAAAAAAAATAATTTACTTTTATCTTATGGAACAGTCCAAATAAACAACTGCATAAAAGTAACCATTATTAGAAAATTGCACACTTGCTATCTAGCAGAATATATCAATAGATATGCCCCAAAAGTTTTTGGAAAAAAAAAAAAACCTAGCATAGTAACAAAACTTAACCTATTATATAAAGGTTCTTGCCTTTATTTTAATCAAATTATTTAAGTAATGAAAAAACTAAAAAGATATTGAACAAAAATTTAATTTAAAACTGTAGAAGGCAAACTAGAAACAAAACCTGTTTAATTGATAGAATCAGAGTGGAATTGAAAAGGGTTGTAAAAAATATATTAAAGTTTGGTCAGACAAATAAACAGGTTTTGCTATCTTTCATCCTACCTTCCTTATAAGTGATTCATTGCATTTTGATAATCTTTTATTTATTTCCCATTAAAAAATTAACTTGCAACACATAACATGTATACTTTTTGCTCTTCCTTTTTTTGACAAGGATTCTGGCAATATGCAGCAAGGAAATGAATAAAATTTAAGTTAAGAACACCTTGTCTTTGTAACCAATCTAGATAATGAATACAACAGGAAACTATATGTGTCGTTTTAATAAATAACTGTAATTATTTTTGAACATTAATACAATAACTAAAAATTAACATGTTGTATACAGGAAAAAAAAACATATTCCACAAAAAGACTACCTTAATAATATTTTAGATAAGTTCTACTCTTCTTCAAAGAAATTATTTAATAGGAAATTTATTTTTAACATAAAAAAAAAAGTTTTATTACAAAGAGTGCCAGATTCATTATGTAAATTGTAAATATTCTACTATATAGAAAATAAAATACGAAGGTACAGTAAACTCTAGATAAATCGGGATGGTCAGAAAATACTACGTTCTGGATAAGCGAATATCCGAAATAATCTAATTTATGCTAATTTTGATGAAAAAATTATAAAAAATGCAAAATAAGTGTATACAATAAAATATTAATTAATTCAAAAGAAAATGAAAAAAACAAGACTTTTCCTATTTTTAATTACTTCCAGCTTTTGATTTATACTAAGAACGACTCTTTTGCATTCCAACAAGTTAACACAACAAATAGAACGTAAAGCATATGGAAAGATTTTATTCTGAACAAAACAGATACTGCTACCATAGTCTAATCATATCTCACCCCACCAGAACAGGAGCAAAACTGTTTGGCTATACTGATGGTTGGCTGAACGAATCCAATACAATAAAAAGGAAGGGTTAAGAAAAGTGCAGTTTTCTAGCACATTTCAACGACCACAATCTATTCTTTTTTTCTTGGATCATTCCAGATAATCCAATCCCGCTTAATCGAGAGTCTACTATGCATACCATTCAAGGTTGATTATCTATATCCTGTAGCAGGGTGCCTAGCCAAATCTTTCAACAAAAAATAACCACCATTTAAGTACTCAAAAAATATTTTTAAGCACTATATACATTAATAAAATGCAAAATAATTTTCAAAGACTTTACATGATCATGAGAAAATAACTAGTTTCTGACAAAGAACTCATTGTCTTGATTACATTAGCTATTATAAAATGATTGAGAGATTTTTCGGTTCGATATCAGAGGATGGAAAATGAAGTCTGACATTGAGAATATCTTGCAAAATGCAGCAGAGCTGCACATGAGAAGGCAATAATCTCACCGAACCCAGCTCTGTAGATGCACACGCGGACTCACAAGTATTTAATCAAACATGCAAAATGATTGGCGTTTTTATACGCTATGGACCAACGGTACGCCAAAATAGATTGTGGTTGAATGAATTGTGAATAACGTTTAATAGAACAATGTGAAAAGCAGGCTTTTGCATAATACGTGGCGAAAATCGACATGGTGAAGAAAAAAAAATCTCATTTTCGAAAAGGGAAAATTAAGCACTTTTTAAAAACACCCAATGAAAAAAGCACCTTTAAGAACTTTTAAAAAATGAAAATCGAAAATAAGCACTTTTTAAAAATGCTATGCACCATGTGTAGGTTGAATAGGTCGGTTCCTGTAAGTTGCTTAGGGAAAATGTACCACTAAATTTTATTACTCTAATGTTGATTTTACAATGAAGAAAAGAATTAGAATATATGTAGGAGTAAGTTTGATTGCAATTGATTTTGGATGAGTTATAGTAATAACTAACATGTGATTCCTGGAAGAAGAAATTATCTGAATTCTTTTTTTCTGAATGTGTAGTTTTTTCTTTATGCATAGAAGTTAAATAAAAGACTCATTAAGCACAAAAGTAGCATTTCTAAAATATAAAGCGAGAAAGAAATATCTTTTAACTAATAAATTTTTCTCACCAACTCACAAAAGAATATGTATTGAAAAAATGACATATTCCTCCTTTTTCACACTTTGTACCTTCTTCATGCGAAAAAAAAGTTAAAAACCGTGAAATGTATGGTAATAACTGAATGAGAAAACCATGACCACAAAATCTAACCAATCAGAGAGATCAGAAAGGGGTTAAATAAATGTACATGTCAAGATTTAAATGTTGTAATAAATATTTTATTAAAAATATCTAAATTTTAAAATATGACAAAATTAATTTCGATAACTGCCAAAAAATTCATTGAAAAAAAAAAAAACTATAGAATTATTGCGTCAAATAGTAATTACTTAGGTGTGCAATTTCAATTTCCTGTATTATATCGGGATTTTAAAAGACTGAGTGAAAATCAACAGCAATAACTGACCAAAAAAGGAAAGAGGATATTTTTATTATTAGGCAATATTTTTTTCAGTCTCGCGTTCCGAAAGTTTATCTCTAACAAATCTGCATAAAAAAAAGTCAATATCATGCATGATTTTAAACTTTAAAAAAAAAAAAAAAAAAAAATGGGGGTAGGGTTAATGAAATTTTGGGGATGGGACGTAAGTTAAATTTTAGATTAGCGGAACTTGTCAAAATATTAATTATTGATTTGCGAAAGACAGGTCTGGAGATTCACATAATTCCATGAATTAGAGGAAGAATTACATGCCTATAAAAATATATGATTAAATTATTTTGGCACTATAATTCAAAGGTTTTAATTCCATAAAAATTGCTTTTTTTTGTTTGTTTTTTAAACAATGCATTATAATGTTTATTAATAGAATTCAAATTTTTCATAATAAGATAAAAAAATTAATTGATTTTAATAGCATTAATTTGTCAAATTTAAATTGCATCAATTTGTCTAAAATCTAATTAATACCAAATCAAGCCTCTGCTTTAGTAATTAGGTTTGACTGACATAACATTATAGGGACAACATATAATTAAAATTTGAATTCGTAAGCACATAATACAGTAAAAATCACAATGTAACAAGCATGGCATATTACTAAAACTCCACTATTATGGCAATTTTCCAAATTACTATCAATATATCAATTTTAAAGATGCAGAAATTATGTGTATATAATGAATTAAAAACTACAATTCTTTTTTTGCCGTGTATGTGGAAAAATATAATATGAAAAATGTGAGACATTTTTATTTATTAATAATTTTAATAATATAATTAATTTTAATAATATAATAATTATAATTAATTTAAATTTAATAATATAGAATAGAACAAAAAAATTTTCCCTCATTCCTTTTCTACAGTCTTAACCTTTTACATTTTCAAACATATGGAATACACACTTCAAAAGATTCTTCTTTTGTTGACTACTTACAATTGATATCAATATTGCATGTTATCAATGACATTAAAAGCTATTGCATACAATTACACTTGAGTAGTTGCAATTTTAACACTAAATATGTGTACAGTAGAATTTTGAATTTCACACGAATCTGTGTTATTGAAAAAATTCAGTTAAATAAACTCTTTTTAACAAGCCATGAAAGGTAAAGAAATTGTTGTAGGAGCTTTGAAAAATTATTGTGAAGGACACTTATCAATAAATCTCGGACTCAATGGGACCTAAAATAATATAAGCTGATGCCCAATAATTTAGTTAATTTCAACATAGAAGCAAAACAGTTTTACGCTACTCTCGATTCAATAATAAGCTGGTTTCTAAAAGTTGGTTTGAACTCCAAGAAATTTTCCACTTTTGTAGACTATACGGAAAGACATGTACTGGTTAACATTCATTAGACACTTTTCATTTAAATATTTTACACAGATTTAAAAATTACTTTATTATTTATTCAAGTTTTATGAATTCAATAATTCAAATTTTTGGCACAAAGTCTGAGGGGTCCAATTGATTTTCACCTTTCCAATATTTTTTAAGGAATTACCGAACATAATGATTATTCAATAAAAAACAAGTAAAAAAAAAAGAAAACTAATACTGCAGCAATATAAAGCTAACAAAAATTTAGAAATAAATGCATCAACATAAAGGTAAAATAGACAAGAACAAATTGCACTAATGAATAATTATATTTAACATATACCTTGTTTCAAAGGCTTCAAACAACCTTACATCTAAGATGTTTTCTTCTGGCTCCCAAGTATTATACCTAGATAGAAAAACAACAACAAAAAACATTATAGAGTTTTATAAACATAAATGAATTATATTTTGTATACATAAATAGTAGCTTTTTTTAAAGGTTTAAGAAATTTAAATATACTTATTCTTATAAAATGCAAAAAATAATAAAATACTACATCAGGTGAAAGAAGTTTTCATATTATATAAGTTTGCTTTCAAATCAATGACAAAAATTGTGTAAACATAGTTTTTTGCAATAACACTCAGATTTTGGCAAAGTAGGCTCACTTGAAAATTTTTCTTAATTCAAAATTTACTGAAGGTACTCAATAGGTTTTACTTCAAAAGCAAAATAATTGTACATTATTGTCATTTAAATGAAGATTTCTGAACAAATGATGATAAATTTAACTTGAAAATTAAACTACACATATGCTTAATTTAGCTAAATTAACTTGATTTATAAATTAAAATGCAATCAACTTGTTCTGAGAGCATACTAATGTACCTTTAATAGGGATGGAAAAGTAAAGTATCTATTCTTACGAAGAACACATTAACGCTCATAAAATCTCACAAATATTTTTTTTATATAAGTTACAAGGAATTGTTATCATATTCTTATTAATCATATTTTCACTACAAGTGCTTAACTTTTGATATAATATCAATTTTACATTTTTAGAATATCTTAACAGATTGTAGTCAATATAATAGTAATCAATTTATCTCAATTAGGAAAAATTATCAGCTTTTATGAAATAAAATTAGTTACGTCTTTAAAAAGTTATTGAATCTTCTTAAGCTAAACTAAAGTATAAATTACATATTAAGTTTATATGTTATATTACATTACATAAAAACTGTTGCATTTATATACATTTTAATCATAGCATTGGAATTGAATTAGGTATTAGAAGAATATGTTTTTATACTTTGCTAAGGATGCACATAACATTCAGTTGTGGGCCAATCATATTACATCTAGACCAAATAATTTTCTTTCTTTATTAATAAAATGGCTTATTTATAAGGGAATTAAAAGAATCGATGCAAAAAAGTTTAATTAGAACTTTGTATTAGATTTCTTTAAACTACATGTCAGATTAAATCCTATATCTTAAGTAAATACTCACCATACCAAACCTCTTGGCACAATGAATCGTTCTTTTATTTTTCTTTCACCTTTAGGTTTAGTTTAATACTATTTAAATTCAAAATTTTATTGCGTGAAAATGCTATGATGCTTAAAAAAACTTATAATTTTGAAAAGATGTTTCATAGGTTTCCAAACATTTTTTTTTTAATGCATATGAATAAAATGGCTTAAAACATTTCTAATGTTGTCAAGACATTCTTATTGGCTAGAAAATTGCATGGTATGTTCATAATTGCATCTTAATTACAATTGTGTACTAATAAGTATAATTGCATCTTAATTAACAGAGATCTAAATTTCCTCAAGAGTCATCAGCCTAAATTAAGCGAAAATATATAGATATTTTTCTTGATAATTCATTTATTTATTCCTTATTTAAATAAAAAATTTATTTATCACTTTTTCTAAATATTATTCTTTACTAATATGATTAGATTTTTTTAAATTATTTGAAGTGTCAAAACTAAAATTAGTATTCTTTTATTTAAAGTAATCCCAATATACATATAAATATTGAAAATGGTATGTAAATGAACTATTTTGCAATTATTAAACAGTATATAAGCTATATTTACTTTTATAATAAGCTTTATATAAAACAGTTATTACGAATTAACAAAATAATATTAAACAATTAGTTCAGGCTAAACATTTAACTAAATTTGTAATGATCAAAAATATAACAGTAGAATAGGATTTTAAAAAACAAAATTGTATATTTAGTCACTATAATAGTAGACTTGAATCTATAATAGTCTTAATGTTCCTGTACTTTAGAGTGCAAGGTAAAGAAAACTGGCATGGACACAATAGACCTTGGCACTCCATGGACTGCAGGGGTGATTGTGAGCCCAAGTCAAAACTCCGGAAAATTTCTTGAGTTAAAATAAAAACAGTTTAAATTGAAAAAAATTTAAACAAGTTTTTTTTCCTTTTTCTCAACATTTCCTAGTTTACTTAAAATATATTTAAAATTTTACACATACCTATACCATCTACACATACCTATGATGACCTGGAGAAGTAATTAAAATTTACGTATATGTCTTTCTTGAGTTTATGATTATATCAACTATTTACTGATATAAAATGAATATTAATCATGAATATAAGCTTATAAAGTATCTCTCTGGCTCTCCCTTACAAACAAATAACCTGTGTTTTAAGTTCCACCTTTGAAAATTTGATTTCCGGAAACTTCTGAGAACAATGATTTTTTTAAACGTCTGAACCTTCGATCTCCGGAAACTTCCGGATCATTGTTAGCGAAAATTCCAGATTTTTTCTGGAGCACAATCAGTCCTGATACTGTCACAAGTTTAGTTTTAATGTTCAAAAGCCCATATAAAACTCTGTTAACAAACATATTTTAGATTTAATAAAGATCTCTTCATCATAATATTGGAAATTGTTTTATTGAAATTACGAGAAGAAAAGTATTCGACTATTTGTCAAATTTGATTATTGTGGTCTTAAAAACATTTTTTTCAGTTCAATCTGTTCAAAAATTGTATCGAATTGCTTCACCTTGTTGGAATTTGTTGAATAAGTCTTCTGCTTGCCACAAACAAATTGTTTGAATAACAAAAACTCAATGACTTTACATGGTACACTTGTAGAAATTATATTGCTTATTGAGACAAAAAATGGGAAACTTCTTATATCATGATATGCATCACACAATTCTAATAAAACAACATCTGTAAGATTTGCATAGCAATCTTACAAATATTATTATACAAACCATTTAATTAATTCTGCATTTACTGCAGCTTATATACTGGCGCGCATGTTCTTGGCTAGTTGCTATTATAATACAGAAACTGAAGAGAAATAAAAAACATATAATTGTAAAACACTAGAAAATTTGTCATATAGCTTGTCAGGAAACTTCTAGCCACCCACCCCCATTGTTGAAAAAATTTTTGCAAGTAAAAATCCCATTATCGATTTTAGTTGGAAGGAACAGATGCCAATACGGAAATATAACCAAAGATACTCTTATTTTTAAAGGTGAATTTCTCTTTTTATTATTTGAATAGCATTTTTTCCTTTTCTATTTGTTAACGTTACAGTATCACCGGCAACATTAAAAAGATTAAATAAAACTGCATTTACGCCAATTTTCTGTAATGAAAATAGGCATTTATTACAGCCACTTATTAAACACAATGCAACAGCAACGCTTATTTTAATAGAGAGGGAAAATCTGTTTTATGATACGTACCGACTACTCCAACCTTTCCATTTAACCAAGTATTCAACTTTGCCCTAAAGAGAAAAAATATTAACTCAATATTATACTGCTATTTTATTACAAGATCAAAGATGAAATTAAAAATGCTACTAACTCTGCGAATACGCTTTTTCTGAATATATTCGGCATCAAACACTCTTTCACCAACAGATGACAGCTCCATTTTGGCTCAATATCTATCAATATTTACGGAATTTCGATATCAATAATATATTCTAAAATATCGATAAAAAGTTTAAAAAAGTGCTAAAACTTAGCTTAGGACCCATTTTTACTGCATTCATTTCGCGCTTGCTTACGCATGCAAATACGATTCGAGCAAGCGCGAGTTCATTTTGCACTTAAGAACCATTCTCGTTAAATGCAGTTTTTTCGCATGCAAATGAGAACCGTGGTTGGAAAATATTTACCCTGAAGAAACTCGGCCATCAGGCTCCCGTTTACACGCGTTTTCCCAAGCGAAAAAAATAAAATGC
>NC_092210.1:17320529-17380384 GCF_043381705.1 Parasteatoda tepidariorum | reverse complement strand
AAAGAAAAAAAAAAATTTAACTATCACACATTCCAATCCTGTTGATTAACTAAATTTAAGTAATGTAAATACATACAATTTTTAGAGTGTCAGATGCATTCTTTTTTATGTAATTATATTCCATCAAAACCTGAAAAATATTAGTATTGAAATTAGAATCAGTTATACTTAATTAATATTATGCATAATTAATAAAAATAAAAATATACAGTTGTATCCTGATTGAGCATTTAATATTTTGAGGCAATTTTTCGAGCAGTCTCTGGAAAATTAAATTTGCATTTTGTAGCAAAACTACTAAAATAAAACTGATAATTTCAATTTGGTAAATTGATGCAGTATAGCTGATAAATGGGTTTTGTGCTATTAAATTCTGTATTTAGCTTTAGCAATGACAATGATAAACAAGAAAATCATGACAATAGGCTGTTGAAAATTAACAGAACTAATTTCTAAAAAAGTTGTGAAAGTGAGAAAAAAAAAACTCCTAAAGTCTGAGTGTTACTTTTGCGCGATCAGCTATTTTGGGTTACTTTGTTAAAGCAGCTGATAAATGGCTTTTGGGCCATTAAAGTCTGTATTTAGCAAATGACGATGATTAATGGGGTCAAAATCATGAAAATCGGTTGTTGAAAACTAACAGAACTAATTTCTTATATAGTTGTGGGAGGTGTAAAAAAAAACAAACTAAAGCCTGAGTGTTACTTCAAATCAGGTAAAAATTTGCCAAGTGTTCAATAACAACATCAGAAAACACAAGCGTCCTTGCTTATTTTACAATAATTAAAATGAATTATTTTTACAGTTTTTACTGTCACATCATAGATCAGGTAGGTACTCTATTTATATCGCACTAGAACTGCAAATTTGGACTATTGGTGATGGTCTGGAAAACACCCCTGAGGATGATCCGAAGACATGCCATCACAATTTGTAAGGCCACTTCCTCAAAGATCTGAAGGGGAAGGAAATTTTCTCCAGATCCCGGCACCCATGGTATTACGCAGCGACCGACCACGATTCTTATGAGCACCTATATTGCGAGTACTCGGTGGGTCTTAGTGGAGTCGAGGATCGAACCACGGACTGGAGTCTGATTTTTCTAATCAATACACTACCTTGACCCTCATAAATTAGGATACCTGGAATATGCAGTGTGCTGAACCCAGTGATTTGTTATATATAGTAAGATTAACATGAGGATTTGCAAGAATAAATATTTATTTCAGCATGATTAAAAATATTACTAAAAACTTAAACCTAAATAGATAAAGTAAATTATAAATTTTTTTCTCCAATTTTCTTAATTTAAAGTCTAATCCCAAATATACTCTTTTTTAAGGACACAGCCAACGAAAAAAAGTACTAGCAGAAGTAATAGTACTTTCTTTTCCTCACACAGGAACAGCACAATTTGCTATTAGCGACGTTTTGGGAAACATCCCTGAGGATTATCCGAAGACATGCCATCATAATTTTGCCCCTCTGCAGAGGGGATGGCATCCCCCACTTTGGTAGCCTGTTGATCTGCCACGAAGTTGAGCACTTTTTGATTGAACAGTTTAACAAGGACTGATACTGTGCACCTTTGTAAATTGGTCAAAGTGGTCACCCACCCTGTTACTGATAACAACCAGCATGAAAAAATATTTTTACATTAGTCCACTGCGTGAAAATCTAATTTAAAAACATTCTTTTCAATGTTCTTAAAAACATTCTTGAATTAAAATTTTATATTATTTTCATGTTAAATATTAGGTTATTTTTGAGATGAAATAGAATCTCATCGAAATGAACACGATCACAATTGCTGAAACAGTCCAGTTAGCAAAATTATTACATTGTCGAAAATATTAAGATAATGCAATGAGTTTTTGGTGAAATGAATGTATCAGTGAAGTGAACTACAGATAATATGACAATTGAAAACAATGAAATTGTTTTAGTATACAATGAAATGAATTAATACAATGAATTAATATACAATGAAATTGTTTTGGTAAAGTATCTTCAATGCATGTTAGACACTAATACTTAGGGCTAATTCTTCCCTATGAAAAATGTATCACTTAGATGATATAAGCAACTAAAATTACCAATTTCACAGATATTAATTTTAGAGGGAAAGTTAAGCACTTTTTTAAAATAAATGCCTGTTTTGGAGCAGATATGAGAAAATCCTCTGATAAATGTTTATTTTTCCGACTTTTAACTAGAATAAATTGGAGCAAGAATATAATAAATATATTTGGAGCAATTTTAATTTTGAGGAAAAATACATTTTTGAGATACAGGAATCAGCAATCATATCACTAAAATAATTACCTAGTTGATATATTTAGTTTAAATATTTAGTTGAGCAGCAATAATATTAATTTGAATAAAATACTGATATTACAGCTTCAAAACTGATTAATTAATACAATTTAACAATATGCAAGAGTAATTCATTAAAAAAATTTCTTACTTTTTCTAAAAGTGAAACAACTTTAGACAGGCTTGGAGTAAGTTCACCACATACTCTTACGGCAGGTTGCTACAATTACAAAAGAAAGCATTAAGAGTTACATAAGGTATAAAATTTACATCTTAATAAGACAGCAAAAAAATTTTAAAATTCAATTCGAAGCTTGTGTTTAAATGATATCTTTACAATTTAGATCAAGCAAATATTGATCAGAAATTTAAATAGTTGTTAAAATTTAAGATTGATTTCAAAGTGTCGCAGAAAATACATGTTCAATATTTAATTCATTCTCGATATTTACAGAAATTAACTACATGAAAATTAATTACATGTTAGTAACTCCCTCAGAATCAAGGATAATAATTTATGAATTACAACATAAATTTAAATAGTAAAGTGCATAAAATGATTGAAATTAGAGTTAAATAATTTTTCAGAGTCAGCATAAATTTAAACAGTTAAGTTCATAAATACAAAGTTTACCAAAAACTTACATAGTTTTATTAAAACAATGCGAGTTTATGACAAAACACCTTTCATAAATAAAGGCACATGTTATTTTATAAATGGCATTGAGACCTGATCCAATTCTGAGTTTATGACTATCAATATTAAGTTCCATAGTCTTGTAATTTCCAACCCAACCTAGAAGACCAAGGAACTCCTGGATCAAGCATTGGCACAAACTAGCCTTTGTAGAGGATTTTTAAATGAAATTAACTTGCATTTGTGTTACATAGAGAGGAAACCTCCCAAAACCTATAATGGTTAGCCCAACAGCAAGGGGATTTTAACCAATGATATGTTTACCACTGTGGTAGGTTAAAGCCGAAAGCAGAATTCATACCAACCAGCCAATACTGGGAATCAAAACTGGGTTACCTCATTGGGAGATAAGCACTAGCCAATGTCACTTAACAATACTTTGATTAGGCTCACTGTAATAACCATGAGGTCAGTAGTTTGTAAAGCGTCAAATTTTCCAATTAGCCTACAACATATTTCTACAAGCTGAAATGGCATTTATTTGAAACAAGAGAGTGCATTTATTTGGGTTTACTTTTTATTTAAAAAAAATCCATATATAGAATAACTTAACAGTTTTAAAAAGTAAAAGTTGCGAATAAAAAAAAGGCTATTCATCAAAAACAGGTGGCACAATTTGTTTATAATTTCAATCAAATTCTTAAAAAAATAGTGCAGTATTAATTAGAAACTAAAAAAGGCAAATAAAAAATATATGTTGCAAACTGAAAAGGCTTACATTGCTGATATTTTCAATCTCCCAACTGGTAATTGCAGTGCAGCTAGCCATGCGCAATGATAGTACTCGTAAACACTGAACAATATTTGCACTATCTGATAAGCCACATTCTTTGCAAAGGTCTAGAGTGGCTTGCTCTTCATCAATTCGCATTTTATAGGCTTCAGCTAGGTGATTGCTAGCATTCTGGAATTAAGTAACATAATTGAGAATAAATGTAGTTTGACATATAATTGAAAAATACAGAAAATAATGCTTAGATTGAAGAAAAATGAATTAGGTTAAATATATTTTGGTATAAAATTTTTGATTGGCAAAACCATTTGTAAATTTTTTTCGACAATCACAACCTTTTTGTTAGTTTATTATTTCAATTTTACTGTTAAAAAATAAATAAATAGACTGCAAATTGTCATACAATAGGTGAAATAGAAATTTGTCCAATGTATATGCCACAGGTACAGTTAGCATAAATACATTTCCGTGTGGATTGAAATATCCTAACAAAATATTAAGTACTATTATGTTAATGATAATTTGATATATTTCAGCTTGAAAACTAAGTTTTAATTGCATGAATATCAAAATTCAGAAAAATAAAAAGTCTAAAAGAGAAGAAGTATCGGGGGCGATTGAGAGTCCAACTAAAAAATCCTGAAAATTTCTTGAGTAAAATCATTTATGACTCATTTCAAAAGATTAATGTCTTTACAAATACAAATCATTGATATTTCCAGAACATTAAATTCTAAATAAATTATATACAGCATAATTTAAATGAATAATTATGAATAAGTTTACTTTTATCTTTAATCACATTTATTATTCTATCAGAAAAAACATTTACAAATGAAAGATATATGGTCAAAATATAAATTCTAGTTCTAATATTTTTAAATAAAATATACAAGAATTTTTATACATAAATGTGATTGATGATTTTTTGGAACTCTGGACCTAGGATTTCCGGAAACTTACGGAGCGCAATTAGGGAAAAATCCGGACTTTTTCCGCAGCACAACCACCTCTGAAGTATTATCTGAGGAATAACATTCAATAGTCCAAGGTAGAATAAATTATGGCTCTAGGTACAATATTATGTGCATTATGTTGCACTTTGGAACAATTTTCTCATTTTCTTTTTTAATCTAAAGTGTATTAAAGAAATTATTTACAAAAAATTACATTAATACACAAATGTAATATGAATTTTCCACAAAATTCCTATTTTTTTGCATAAAACTTAAAACCGGACCAAATTACAACATTCTTATCTATGTCTAAACATATTTTTTATAACAGTTATTTTAAAATAAATGTAATTCTTGTATACCTTAAACACATCATCAGGTTGTTTGATACCAACAAATTTCATATTCAGCCAAGGCTTTTTCCTTTTATTTCTCTAGAAAAAAAGTTTTATATTTTAATTATATCGTTTGAAAGCAATGGTGAGGTATTTGAAATATAAAAAACATACAACAGCAACTAATGATAAAAATACACAAGTGTTATTCTGTAAAGGGTAAAAATTTTTTTGAGCAAATAAACTTATTCTTTCAAGTGGTGATATACATTCATCATCTTTTGGTCACACATTTGAATTGATTTAACAAATATATCACCAAATTAAGCAAGATAACGTTTGAATCAAATTCACAACCCATAAGCAAATTCACAATGACATTCACAGGATAAACTTTAACAATTTACATTCTGCATGTGAAAAATGTACCTCCAAAGTTTCAGGAATAGCGCTGTCTAAATATAACAAGAAAAAAATAAACTTTCACAAAAAAGAATTTTAATATTTATTCAGAAAGTAAACTTTGTAAGTTTTATTGAAATTAATAGTAATTTCATCGATAATGTTTATTATATGTTTCTACAAATCAAATACTGTCTTAATTGATAAAATAAACATAAGAAAGAAGATAGAAATGTGTGTTTATAGTTTATTAAAAATAGAATAAAATAAGAGTCATATTTTCTTAATGATAAAAACTAAAAATAAAATTTATTAAATGCATTGAAAGGTAAAAAATGCTTAAATAACTTGAATTTGCCATTAAAATTTTTTTAAAGCCCAAAACACTCACAAAAAAATTTCAAAACAAAGCAAATATACCTGCTTCTCAGATCTGGTAGTCATGTTTATGTACACAAAAACTGTAGTATTGTACAAAGGATCCCCATTGTTGGATAGAAGCCTTAAATGACGATAGCCTAGAAAATTTAAAAAAGAGAAAAAAAATACCAATTTAAACATCTATGCAAATGGTAAAAAAAGAACATTTAGTTATAGATGACCAACTTAATATTGATAACTAGATATGAGAATTTTATATATATATATATACTTATAAAGCAGTTATTTTAAAAACAAATTAATTGGCTACAAACTACAATTTCAAGCATTTATAAAACCAATAATGAATTAAAGAAAAAGAGTCAGACAAATTTGTCTAAGCAGTACAGCTGGAACAGTTTCTTTGAACAGTAACTGTTATTTAGAGAGACAGAATCCAGGTATCATTATGGAAGGGGGAATAATACATATTACAAAATAAATCTTTATTTATTTATTGATTTAAGAGTAGCTTTATTTAGAACAGCTGTAACAACGTTTTTCAACAGATGAAATACAACATAGGAATAAAAACTATTATTTTTTATTTTTAGAAAAATCAATTCTCGATAGCACGATAGAACTGTTAAAAATATAAAAAGAAACCAATGCTCACATTGAACGCTAAAAGCGCAACTTTATGGAAATAACCCAAATATATACATCCACGGTGATTGTGTCGTCACTTGGACAATGGATCACGGAGGAGACATAGATAATGAAATCAACTTAATTGTTTTATTTTCTTTTCCTATTTTATGCTGTTACAATGCATATAATTAATAGATTAAATGTTTGTAGCTATTTTACTATCAAAATATTTTCTACTGTGATATGCTTTGCCCCATACCAACACGAACCTCAACTTATGACTAGTACTTTGTAACAAACTTAAACAAAAAAATTTGAAATAATAATATAATATACTTAACGAAGAAATATCTATGTAGTGTGTCTACCACTACAAAAATACAATTTCAATTCACTAGTACAGTAGGGAACCGATTATCCGGAACGATCGGGACCATCGCTATTCCGGATAACTGATTTTTCCGGTTTTCTGAATCGCTACGAAAAGCTGTTTCTTTTATTGTTAAACCCAACTTAAAAAAAAATATTTGGAAATAATCTTAAAAAGAAGAAAAAACGATGAAGTAATACACTAATGATTATTTCCAAAATGATGGTAAGGTAAACATCTTTCAAAAAAGAAAGAAAAATCCTAAAATCTTATGAGGAAAAAAACATTTAAAAAAAAAAATGGCTGGAAAATTTACCAAATTTCGTTCCGGTTTTTTGGTTTTCCGGTTTTCTGATTTCCGGATAACGGGTTCTGTACTGTATATAAGACATGTTAACTCGATTTTATGTTGGGGAACCTGTTCATAAATAAAGGTTGACATTGTTGATAACTACTCTCTCCACATTGGTGACCTGGACGTGATGTGAACATGCCTACCTTGACAGAAACTTCCACTTCGATATGAACATGCCTAACTTGACAGTTACGCTCACTTCAATCTGTACATGCCTACTTCGATGGATGATACACATTGAACAGTTGACTTGCTACTTGTAACTGTGACATTATCCACCGCCTCGCGCTGTTGCTACTCACTCTTGATCACACACAACATATTCACTCGACTGCTAATGGCAACACTGGAGCAACCACGACCGTGAAGTGAACTTAATACAGCTCTCACAATCAGCACTCAAAAGTACGGTGATCTTAATACAGCTCTCCCGGCTTCTCACAAAACATCAATGAAACAACAAGTGGTATCTGTTCATCAAATTCCATCACAGATATAATACTGGTAGGGGAGTACAGTAGTGTGTCTATCACAACAAAAATACAATTCTAATTCACCAGTATATAAGACATATTAACTATATTCTATGTTGGGGTACCTTTTCTTAGAGGAAGGTTGACATTGTTGATAACTACTATCCCCACAATCTGAGTATATAATATAGGGTGTAGAGTTTAATGACATAACCCTAGCAGCAAAATAATTTGGGCCCTCATTGGACCAATATTGACGAATCTTGGCTCAATAAGGCTTCAAAGGGTCGTTATTTCTCCGATATTGACCTTATATAGAAACGTCCGATTCGCCCGATATTTTACAACCAATAACGGCCTTATATAGAACTATCAGATTCACCCAATATTTTATATGTATTATTCCGCCAATATATGCTTTATATTGGTTCTTTACAGGCTGATATTGGATCCATATAGGACCAATATTAAAAAATCTAGACATCCCAATATTGGTCCCTTGGTGCATGTTTATATAGTTACCCATATTGAGCCAATTATTAGCTCAACTGGGGCTAAGGTGAAATCGTTGCTGGGAAAGTTTTAAGATTCCCTATGGTAGCACTTTTTGAAAATGTGGTAAGACTACCTAAAATACAGAAAACTGAGCAAAATGTTTTTAATTTTTTGCTGAAGTCTTGTACAGAATTATATACAAAAAGAATATTAAAATAAATCTTGATGGAGTTGTAATATGGAACAATGAAAACAGGTAGCAGATTGATCAAGAGCTATTTCAGATATAATTTGAGCTAGATATAAGATAATTTCATGCAGACATAGTAATTATATTCCCTGAAAAAAATATATAAATCGTGACTATGATGTTCTAATTCCTGTTCATCGTAAATAATAATATTCCATTTCAGAATTAATTCAGTATCATTTCCTTCCAATATTGGGTTTGTCGTGTCTAAGAATCAAACTTGATTCCTATTAATAATAAGTTCAATTAATAATGTAATTTTCCTTTCTAACTCTAAACAAGCTGTTGTGCATTAATAATCCTTTAAATATACAAACTTTATATTAACTTTTAAAATTTGTTTACAAATAATGTAATCGAATAAAATAAACTCATCCAGGTATCTAAATGATATACAAACTCATTTTCGAAAGTCGAGTCGTATTTTGCTGAAAACATTTTCTTGCCTTTTAAGGTTTTTACTTGAACACTTTTGTCCTCAACTTTAACCTGACAAGTGACTAATGGTATTAGCTAATAAGTAAAGAGTAAAAATACTATCCAAAGCAATTTAGAAGAGTCACTGATATAATAAACACTGTTTTTAAAACAAACATCCACATACCTTTCCTTAAGCAAGTTAGAGGAATACTATATTGACCAATAAAATCATCCCCGATAAATTCATCATCCAAAACCGCTATCCTCAATAGTGCTAGTTCAGGAACTGTAACTGTAAATTCGAAACTTTCATTGAAAACAGGAGAATGACCTATAAAATGAAAATTTTTAAGTAAATACTATATCACACATAAAAATAAATAACTTCAAAGTGAAGCAAGTAACATTTAACCTTCATGAGTCCTAGTTCGAACTTCTGCGCAATCAACAGCCATTCCGTGAATTTGGACGACAACATAAGGGTCTATTGATGTGGCTTTAGCTGATGCACCTTTTGGTTGGGGAAGTTGTTGAGCGCTTATAATCTAAACAGCAAAATAAATGCATAAAATAAAATAAAAAATAATCGACATTACAAATTATTCTTATAATGTAATTTAATTGCATGCAATATAAAAAAATACGAATTTAAATTTGAATCATAAACCCTTGTAACATTTAATTTTAAAAACTAAATTTAACAACTTTTAATGTAAATTGAAAGAGGCCTTTACACCAATAAAACAAACTATGCCGAAATGAAAAAAAAATATATCAGAAGACTATACACAAACTAAACACGTGATTTATATAAGGAATTTGTAGTAAACTAACATTGAGCAAACTAGTTACATGGGTCTTGGTTTTTGAAGAAAAAATGTGTGCTTGGATATATATATGTAGGATATATATATTCACTTAAATATAGAAATATAGGGATGTTATATATATTTCTACATTATTATATTCTCAGTGATGAGGTTTGATGTTTGACATTTTGGAACAGCCTGAAGTAGAAATTTTCATTGATTTTGGAAATAATTGGATCAATTTGGTCAAATTGATGCAATGAACAAAATTCTTTCACGGATGTCATATTTTTGGAACAATTTAGAGCGACTGGTTTGAACCATCATAGTTGCTAAGGTTTTGCAATTTATAATTATAAGTTGAATGTTTTTTTAATCAGTCCAAAGAGTTTATTCAATGATAAAAACTCAGCTATAGCTACCACTTTCTACTTTTTGCTCATTTGCTAAAAATTTTTACAATTTAGAGCAAAATTTACATAATTTTGTATTTTTTTTTTTAAAAAAAGAAAGAATTAATTCAAGCTTAGTTGAAAGAGTTTTGAAGAACATCATCACTGTGTTTGATAAATTCTTCTGTTGAACATTCTACCAAAACAACCTATTTTTGCATCTGAACTTTCAGTTTCTTGCCCCAATCACTTTAAAGTCTGATTCCAAAGAATCAAATCATCATTGTTTTGGCCTTACACTTTTCTGACTAGTAAAGAGCTATGAAACAAAAATCTTCTTAACTGGATTTTTTTCCCATCTGTTCTGGCAATATATGATCATACCAGCTAATTCTTTTAATTTTAATATTTTTTGAGGAACATGTCCTACAAAAAGAAACCTTTTGGAGGGTTTGATTTGAATGAAAGAGAAATCACTCTACTTGACAGATTTGATTTACATTGTTATATAATTGTACAGCATAGAGAACAATTATAACAGACATTTTGTATGTACTACTGAAACCAATTGAAATACAATGTTTTTAGTAAAATAACGATTGAAAAAGAAAAGTAAGTTTTAAAAATTTACTTTGAGAGAAAGAACTGTTGGTTCAACACCAGGGAGTGGGTCTTTGGAACATCCACCTGAATACAAGCACATATTGTTCCGAAGAAAAGAAGGTTTGAGGGTATACCCACAATTTCCATTCTGAAGAAACCAACCCTGGTAAATATCCATCATAAGTCCAGCAGTCTGATAATTCATAGCAACTGAAATATGAAAAAGGATAATTATAATCCACAATAAATATTTTTTAAAATAAAATAAATTTTTTAATTTTTATAAAAAAAACGTGCATGTAGCAAATTAATATTTAAATCACATGTATGGTTATTTACTCACAAAATATAAGTTGATTTGATTATACAAGATACAGGGTGCTGCAAAAATCATGCAAAAAGTAATTTTTGCAGAAAATGTAGATTTTATGAAAAGTTGCGAGTTTCTGTACATAGTTATGAGCATAAAGTAATATATATAAACAAGGGCAAAGGGAAGGGGCTTTGCAATCACATCACATTTCTCTTGCTCCAAATCCCTAAATGGTAAATTATATACCCCAGGAATGACTCAGCATTGCTTAACAATGTAAATGCATTTTTCTATCACGATGCACTCTTTTTCTAATATTCCAGTCTTTTTTTTTCATAGTAAACAACATTTTATTGCATAAATGGCACAAAATTCAAATTTTGCCTGATTTGAACTATATAAAGCTTTCAGATTAATAGATTTTTAAAAAAATGGTAAATAATAATGTGCTTAGACAAAAAAAAATTTAAAAATGTAATTTATGTTTGAGTAAGATAGTTAATTTTTTTAAAATCATATTCTGAAATCTTCTTTTAAGCATCTCCAACTACTTTAAAACCCATATGATTGGAATATTTTTAACTCCCTAAAGTCCACTTTGATTAACTTTCCATTCATTGCCTTTCTATTAACAGTGAGTTTTTCCTTAATGCCAAATTATAGAGGTATTTGTTAGTAGGGCTTACCAGTTACAGGGTAAGGGGCAATATAGTGAAAGGCCACACTTTTTATGAAAAAGGTATTCTTACATCAAGCTGTTCCTTTGCATTGTTTCCAGATGGAAATTTTTAACTGAGAGCAGCACAATACTCAGCATATACGAGTAATACTGCCAATATGGAACTCGCGGCATTTTTCACCAAAATTATTCTGAAAAAATGTCCTTCAACATAATTTTTAAATGTGGCTTATTACAATCTATTCTAAAAACTAAGAATGGAACTTCATAATAATACGTAATATCAAAGATCTTCTGAGCTGAAAATTACACTCCATTCTAAAAACTAAGAATGGAACTTCATAATAATGCATAATATCAAAGATCTGGTGAGAAGAAAATTTACAAGTCAAATTGGAAATTATTCCAATTAACAATTAGGCAAAGCTAATTTAAGATTAGTATATTTAAAGTGAATCCCTTGAGTTAACTTCGATCTAAATTCCTAATTCATTTGTTATATAGCCAAAATGTAAATTCAGGTATCTGTTAAATTTTAGATTTTCAAATCCATGACTTTTCATGACAAATTCCAAGAATTTTTTATAATTTAACAAAGTTACTATTTTCTCTGACAAAAACACAACAATAAATTTAAAAAAGCATTATAAAAACATTGATTGAAATCATAGGTATAACCAAAACTTTTATACTCTGCATCTTAATATTTATAGATTTTAAATTCAAAAAACAGAGTAAAGAAAGAGTTGAAGCAATAAAATAGCTGAAAAAATATAAAAGCAAAAATTTTTCTTCTTCTTTTTTACTGCAGAATTATATTCTAAACATACTTTTCTTGTTCATCAGAAAGGAAAGAAATACTTCTGTTCTTATTTCGGAATTAAAAAAATTTGCCAATGACTGGCTAGCATCAGCTAGAATTTTAAATTGATAAAATAAAAAAATTAAATAATAATAAAAATTCTGAAATCTCAGAAGTTTAAAGTTAATTCCCTCTAGAATTGTTTTTTCTTTAATTTTTTGAAAGAACACAATAATTTTTAAAGAACATGATAAAAACATTTTATATTTTAATAAAATATGACTGTGAGTGGGGATTTTTAACAAATTTAAATATTCGGAACACTGTGAAAATGAGGGGGGATTACATTTTAAAAATTTGATTTTTCGGCGACATAAATCTATGACTTTCCATGATTTTTTTAAAAAAATAGCTAAAATCATTACAAATTTTTCTCAATACCGAAATTCATGACTTTCCAGGTGTGCGGATACCCTGTAAATTTAAAAACCATATAAATAATTCAAAAAAATTCTTATATCTGACACTCTATTTTTCAATAATATAATATGAAACTCAATCCAACACCCTGTTTTATATCATTAAATTTAATTCCTTTCAATTAAATTCTAAGTTTTGAAAAGTATGAAAATGTGGACTGAAATGTAGGATTGCAGCTGGAAAATATCATTAGCAATAAGTTCAAACTATTCTTACAGTTCTTCACAAAAAAGAAACAGTTCCAAATTCGACATACCTAACTGACAACCAACGCTCCAAAACTCTAAAGGATTATAGTTACTGCTATCCACACGGTTACTGTTTGGAAAGACATGAGTGAGGTACCGTTTGTTGTGGTTCACCATCTCTTCGGCCGAGCACTGAGCCAGCTTAGAAGCCATGTTTTCAGAAAAGGAAGAAACATCTGCCAGCCGTTCTAAAATGAAAATTTCATAAAAAAATTCCTTTAAACATTAATAAGAATAAACAAAGTATTAAAATCGATATAAAAGCTGACAACTCATTAAACTAGTATTTTTTTATAACCTTCCTACCTTCACTTAAATTTAAAACTATAGGTTTCTGAAATCAGTTCTTAAAATTTGTGAAATAAATTCTCTGCAGTAATGAATGTTAAACTAATTTTGAGAATTTAAATTTTTTTTGTCAATTTACATTTGAAGATCTAGGAGGAAGAATGGTTTTAGTCCATTTGTCACAAAACTGAGGATCAGATCACCACCTGTTACATTTTGAGGCTTTCTAAGTTTTGACAAATCAATGATGTGGAAAATTGGATCTTGTGGAAGAGTGGTTGTGTGAGAGGGGGGGGGGCAGTTCCTGTCAGGGTTCCTGATTTTTTTGATTTTTTTAAAAAAAATCAAAAGAATCAGATTTTTTTGATTTAAATCGGATTTTTTTGATTTAAATCAGATTTTTTTGATTTTTATTCAAATACACTGTAAGAACTTTAATTTATGATTAAAAAAAATTATAAATGTTTAATCAAATTAACTTAATATTAAAACTATATTGTAACAATATTTTAGAAGCTCTAACTAAAATAATTTTTCATTATAATACATGGCTTTGAATGCATAGCAACCATTTTGAAACAAATGCATGATTGAAATTTAAAGACTAGATGAAATAGAGAATTTAAAGAATACTTAAACTATTAAAATAAAGTTTCAATTACCAAATCATAACTTTAATTTAAAATTGTGATTTCTTTTTTTTCCTCTTGATTTTTAAAATGACAAAATAAATGTAGCAGATTGTGTTTATAAATGTAGTCATTCATCAAAAAATAAATAAATATTTAATCTATATATTTTTATATTAAAATATTCACTTTTAATTCTATATCAAAATAGATAATTTAAGTTAAAAAAAATTAGAAAATCTATGTACTCATTGGAATTTTTTTTCACAAAATTTCTTTATAGAAAATCAGATAATGTCAAAGATACTGTAAACATATTATGAGAAAAAAATACCAGTTAATAACCCTACTGCATCAAATAGACTTTGAAAAGGAAGAATGACACTATATAAGGAAAAAAACATCTGAATTCATCAGCCCTTTTTTTTTCTTTTTCTGTTTTTGGCATATTAGGGTAATTTCTTTTTAATATAACCTCAAGCTTCAGAAATATACATTTTCCACCAATAAAATATGATGTAGATTTTAATTCACGCTTTTTCATTCAAAAGGTAGAATTTTAATTAACATTATTTGTATTATTTTTTGAAAAAAATTCATGTTTATTAATTACTTTCTACAGCTATGCAAGTCTATATTAAGACAGCATTAAATGTTTACTTTAATCTGTACTTTTAATCTCAAGAATCAAAAGATTTTTAAAAATGTAATTTGAAATGTGTTGGAATTTAACACACACCAAGAAAGTAATTTCGTTAACTAAAATTAATTAATGCAGCAATTTATTTAAATTAAATTTTAATACTAAGAAAAGAAAATAATAGAAGTATCAAAAATTTAAAACACTGTCTTTTAACTTTTAAAATCAATATATATAGATAAAAAAAATTTAGTTGATTTAAATCAATGATTTTTAAAAAAAAATCATTTGATTGAAATCATGATTTAAATCGTTATTTAAATCAAGCTGATTTAAATCAACGAACCCTGGTTCCTGTTCCCTTGAAATACATTCTTTTCAACAGCTTTTCAAAGTTTCAAATATATTAAGATCGAACAACTCATAACAGTTTTGAAATCAATGCATGAAAAAATTCTATAGTACTGTTGCATTGAAAAAATATCCATATCAATTAGTTCATATTTCCTCATACCAATATATAATTAATATTTATAATTGAGATCAAGATTCCCTGAATCAGATAATTTTAAAGTAGGGCTTTAATAATCTCAAAATAAAAACATGGTGAATATGCTACTGATCATTTTTTTTACAAAAATTATTTAAATGGACGATTCCTCAATTTATTATTTAAAAATTCTCTGATATGATTAGGGTTAATATGAAAAGGTTGAAACAATGAATTCTGTGGATAAGACCATATAGCTGAACCAATTATATAATCAGAAGACATTCCATGAATAGGAACTACCAAATTTTGCAATTTCAATTAAATAAAAAGATATTTTATTTAATTAATTAGATAGTTAATTAAAATAAAAGATGTTTTTAGCAAAAATTAATTCTTTAAATCTATTTTTTAAAATTCCATATTTCTATTCTTACCAAATGGGATATTCTGAATAGGGCTATAACAAATATTCGGTCACTATTTGAAATTCAGCCTTTTTGCCGAATATTTAGTTGGCCGAATGTTTGGCCAAATATTCGGCAAAGTATTTTTCAAAAAAGTTTTTTTAAAATTAGAATAGATTAATAGAAATAATAAAAAATCGTAACACATTATTAGAAAATACCTTCCCTACAATAATGGAAGACACTTTCAGTTTTTGACATTTTTTAAACTTTCTCAAGAAATACTAAGAGGAATATTTTGTAACTGTAGAGATGTTTAGCTAATGGGATTTTTCATTCCTAGCAATCAGGTTAGAATCTTTCAAAGGTTTGAGAACCGACAGGAAATCATCAAAAAAAAAAAAAAAGTCTTTTTGAACACCATATGCCAGAAAATCAAGCAATAAGCTTGTAACTTGTATCAATTACTTTACTTACTATATCAATGTTATATTATATCAATAATGGCAAAAAATTTTTTAAACCAAGCTTATGGAGATAAGGACATTTTTATAAAAAACTAATTTTTTTTGTCTTATGTTCTTTTTTGTTGATATAACTTTAAAAATATTCATTAAAACAATTTTTTCGGAGTACTTTAAAATTAATTACCAAATTATTAATTTCAAATTACTCCAAAACAATTTGAATAAAATTTGTTAAAAACTAGGCAAAGTATGATTATTTTAAGTAGTTTATTTTTAAAGAGCATGTGCAAGAAAAAATGTAAATTATTTTTTTCCTTCATAATTTTACAGTGAATCATATTTGGCAACTAATTGAAAAAAAACTGATTTGAATATCTTAAGAATTTAAAAAGTCTTAAGCAATTTTCCAAGTAAATGTACTTTTAAAAAAAAGCTTAAAACTAAACTAAGGTGGTTTCACAAATTTCATTATAGGTTATTATAGGGTTGTGAAATTTGCTATACTACCAAAATAAAATTTGCAGAAAATCCCTGATCAAGACCTGGTGAATTGCGGGGAACTTCTCAATTTTTAAGACATTCAAATCAGATTTTCTCCATTAATTGCCAAGTACAATTTACTGCAAAATTAAGAAGAAAAAAAATGTTTTTTTCCGCACTTCTGCTTAACAAAATGTAAATATGAGAATAGGCTGCTTAGCAACGTGTTTGTTTTAGTTTTGATAATCATGAAAATTTGAAATTTAACACAACAAAAGAATTTGGAATCTTGACGTTCACAGTCATTTGCGTTTGCAGTCATGTTGCGTTTACATGCTGCATAATGTTGCATTTACAGTCATGCAAGTTTAAAGCTTAAGGCAACAAGGTTAAAGTAACTTAAGGCACTTTAAAGTAATTTAATATTAAATTGAAATTTTAATATTAAAACTTACGTATTTCTTCAGGTAGTTCAATATCCCAAAATCGTATTCGCGTTAAAGTGACAAGATCAGATAAAGATCGACAGAGCTTGATTTTTTTCAGCATAGTCTAAAAAAAAAGAGAGGCTAATCTTAGAAAAAATAAACTTGTAGATTTGTTACAACATATTTAAAGACAAATTTTCGGTAAATTAACTCTTTTGGTAATTATTTATAAAATACTATAACTAGTACTAAAACATCTTTTGAATTCCAGAATTTTTCAAAAACAATGTAAAAAAAAAAACATACCTAATCATAACTCTGGAAATGATAAAGCAATATAGTAATTTTCATTTATAATAGCATAGTAGCTCTCATCAAATAGTAATATATAGTGACGGACATAAATATAAATTAACAGATTGAATTTTTATTTCAGATTGATCTCCATTAAGATTATTTTTTAATTTGCCCATTTTACCATGTATCATAAAAAATTAAGAATATACAAATGATCTTTTGTAAGTATATTGAAAATTAAATTTACAAAAGAAAGCTAGTTCACAAGAAAAGATAATGCAAAAAAACTATATTTTTTGCATTACATTTTATTTTATCGATTGAAAATTAGTACTGTGAGGACAAAAACAGAACAGTATACTACTTAATTTTATAAATGAAAATAGTTATTTTAATGAGTTTTATCATAAATAAAGATGCTAAATTATTCAGAGAGTTTTCAAATATTAAATAAAAATAGCTTCTTTCATTCAAGAGTGTTACTGAACTTGATGAAAAAATGTATGTAATTTTAAACTAATTTACTTTTTACACCATATTTATTAATAATACACTAAATATGGTAGCATAAGCTTAATGAAGAGATTTTTTAACAGTATCAATTTTATTAAATTGATGTTGTTAAAAAGCAATAATGAGAATTTTTAAATTTGTATTAGTAAGCACTATATTCTTATAAATTAAAATATTTTTAACAATTAACAGAATTACCTCTACATAAACTCATTTAAAGAAAAATTCAACAAAACAATTTATCATTAAAATAGACTCTCTCAAAATATTTTATCTTAAAACTGAACATCACCTAAATTATTTTATTGTAAAAACAAACCCTTCGCAAAATATTTTATCTTGCCTACAAATTCTTCACAATATTTTTTGTTTAAGAAATCAACTCCTTACAAAATATACTACTTTCGAGAATGCACTTGATGGCATCTTTAATTGATAACTTTAAAAATAAAACTCTCTGAAAGACATGGTTTTTACCCCCCAAAAAATGAGGCCCTATTTTTACATATCCACTGACTGAACGAACTTATTCACCAGAAATTTCAAATTCAGAAAGTTATGAGTAAATCTTTTTAAAAACAGGACCCTTTACAAAAAGTCTGGAATAAAACCTAAAAAAAACTTACCTAACCTTACCTTAAAACCTAAACCTTGTTTGCACATGGGTAGTATTACAAAACTAACCATGTGCAAACAAAAAAATAACAAATTTAACAGAGGTAACGAAAGTTTAAAAATGACATTAATATACTGAAATTTAAAACTATGATACATATTTTTACATACTTTACTGCTGGTACACTCTTGGTATTCATCTTCATCAGATACATCTCCAACAGGTTCAGACAAGTTTGGAGATAGTTTTTTACCCTGTAAAAATGTGATTGTTTTATAGACAATAAATTACTTCATAAATAAAAATTAGCAAGTTAACAAAATACTGCTTAACAACATGTGTGCTAAGATAGTATCTGTAAACAAGTTCATTATAGGCATGCAGAGTTATATCATTATAGAAATAGGTTTACATATCAGCAAATGAATTAACATAGATTGTTTTCATCTATCAGGGGTGATTGTGAGTCCAAGTCAAAATTCCAGAAAATTTCCTAAGTTTAAAAAAAAAAAAAAAAAAAAAAAAAAAAAAAAAAAAAAACAGTTTAAATTGAAACATTTGAACAAAAATGTAAACAAGGTTTTTTTTATTTTTATCAATATTTCTTAGTTTACTTAAAATATATTTAAAATTTTACACATACCTATGATGGCCTGGAGAAGTAATTAAAATTTACAAATAGGTCTTTCTTTTTTGAGTTTATGATTATAACAACTATTTAATGATAAAAAATGAATATTAATCATGAATATCAGTTTATAAAGCATCTCTCTGGCTCTCCCTTACAAACAAATAAAATAAACTGTGTTTTTAAGTTCCACCTTTGAAAATTTGATTTCCGGAAACTTCTGTGATCAATGATTTTTTTAAACGTCTGGACCTTCGATCTCCGGAAACTTCCGGATCACTGTTAGCGAAAAATCCGGATTTTTCCGAAACACAATCAGCCCTGTCTATATGAAAACGGTTATTTGAATCGTCGAAACGGTTATCTATATGGTAACGGTTGAATACAGCTCATAAGTAAATTAGTTTTCTACTCCTCAAAAAAATAAGCTTTTATTTTTTTTAAAAAAAATAGCATATAAAATATTTAACTAAAAGTAAAAAGAATCTTAGATACTTGAAAAAATTGACATACTAAAAAAGTTAATTAATTTCAGGTAATAAAAATTTTGTTGACTTGTTACTCTCTTTGAAAAATTAGTACTAAAAGTGAATTTCATAAAATCCCAGCTCTTTTAACTCTCTGGTTCCTGGGATCTGAAATTCCCTACCTCACTTAGATTGCCGAAATATCCAAGAATTTGTTCGCTAACTTCCTTCCCCTTTTTTTCTGCAAGCTACGATAATCAACTCCCCGACAATGGGAAGTGCTAAGGAGTTGAAACCAAAGACTTTTCAGGAACGAACGAGGGTTGTATTGAAAAAAATCGTTGCTTTCTGTTTTTTTTATTTTCCTTTTATTTATACTCTTTTTAATAAAAAATCTTTTGTTTTAACCATTACTCAAATGTATCAAAAAAGATTTTTATTTTAAATAATCTTTGAATAAATAATCTTTTCTGAATTTTTTTTATAAATAGAAAAAATACAGTTCCAGTTTTTGGTGATTGAAATCAGAATTACCAACTAAACACTAACAGGGTTGCCACAGAAAAAAATAAACAAAATAGTAGCTTCTAGTAGCCTAAAGCATGAAAAAAGTCATCTAAAATTATGAAAATAGTTGCCTAAATAAGAACAAAAACTTTTCAATAATATAACTAAAATTTTATTAAATGACTTTATTGCAATATACCATGATCCATTTAGTCAAGTTGATGGCCAATATGATAATTTTTAAATAAAAGTTAGTGTTCTAGCACTAAATTTTTATATAAAAAAATGAGTATATTTGCAGAAAATTAAATACTTTCAAATGCTAGAATTTATTCAGAAAAAAAAATTTGTTAAAAAAAACATACTCTTTCTATTAATTTTCCCTTTTATCAAATATATATTGAAAAGTGATTACTAAAATTTGAAATTCACTCATCATAACATCGTATTAAAAATGAGGTTCTTTAAAATTATGCAGAATTTCATAGCAATAACTGTTGAAAAAGCGATTGAGAAACAATTTGCGCAAATTGAGTGCATTAAAAAGTGATGACTCAAATTTGCAATTCCATTTTTAATTTTTTAAGAAAAATAAATCATTACGTTCAGAAGCTACTGCGGGCCGCAGGTTGTCAACCTAATTTATGCTAAAAAAACATTGCTAGGAGAACAGAAAAGTCTCCTAATAGTCTCTTTTTCCTGAAAATAGTTGCTTTTTTAGCCTTTTCAGGCAAAAAAAGTTGCCATAGCTGCCTCAGGTCAAAAATAGTTGCAAATAGTCGCCTGTGGCAACCCTGCACTAAAGAAAAGTACTATCCAGTCTTACAACGAAACTTAATTTTATTGATAATCCCTAATATCAAAGAAGGTTCTGCAGAAGCGACCTTATTTTTATGACTTTTCATTTTTGGGGGGAGAAAAGCCCGTCAAAACTTGGGAAAATCTAGTTGGCCGGGCGTTTGACACACATCGAGACAAAAAGAGTTAATTCTTATGAGATTAATTTGTTAGAAAATTGGATATAATGTTCCAAATATTTTCTTTATTTATCAGATTAGAGGGCTCTGGTAAATTTCACACATAGCTGTTTTGGTATAAAGTTAAGCAACACATTTTGATTGTGAATATTCTTAATAAAAAAAATTAAAAAAATACATAGCAGTACACAGAAACTGTTAGTAATTTTCACACTCTTACACTTTGAACAATGCCTTAATTGCAAAAACAATCTGAAAATGGTACAAAATTCAGGAAGTTTTGAGAGAGAATTGTCTAGATCAAAATGGTATGGCAAATCAATATCGAGGAAATGAATGTTCTCTCAATATAATCCTTCGTCACAGTATGTTACACTGAATAAAATCAATTTTAAATTCTGCATTTATTTTATTGCAATCTTTTAAAACTGAACTCTTATGAAAAACTTAATTATTAACTAAAACTAGTAGAATAATATGTGCAAAAAAATAATAAACAGAGTTGAAGGAGAGGATACTAATAATATTAAAGCAAATAATAAGGAAAAAGTTCATACTTTTATAATAATTTTTCCTTTCAGATGCTCAGGAGACATACTGGAAATTTTGAAAGATCCATCTTTACTTGGCATATACAAATTGTCCCCAAAAACTTTTATAAATAGTGATGTGACTTTTTCTTGATTCTCTAGATTGCAATGATTTTCTAGATGAATTATGAGTGGATACCTAAGAAAACAAAACTCTAATATATTACAAATAAAGAAAGTTACGTATAATGGAAAAAGAACAATAAAAGATTATAAATAAAAATAATGCACAATACATGTCTGGACAGTAAGTTCCAGCTATTGCTGCAGCAATACTCACAACCCTCTAATAATGTATAGTTGTCATTACGTTCATTTGCTTTTTTTTTTGACACAACAACCTAACTTGCTACATCTGTCCCAGTCAGCAGCCACCATTGTTGTCTACTCAGCGCTAATTTTGTTGAAGTGCCATTCAACATTATTAAGCCACTAAGTAGGTGGCTGTCTTCTTTTACTGAAACCTAAGGACTAGCTAAATATAAGATTTTTTTTCTAGATTGGGGATTTTTAATCTTTGTAAGTACTCAATCCCATTAATGGAGTAGCGGTGGCTCAGAGAATAGAGCATTCACCCCCAAATATGATTGACCAGCTCCAAATTTTAGAGTTGGTATTAATTTTGCTCCAGGCTTGCACTGACCACAGTGCTTACGTAAAAATATCTAGTATCCGTGATAGACAAATCTTGGATTTGAATGCCCTTGCCGTTAGAGATTTTTGTAGTGCTAGCCGTTAGAGATTTTTATGGTAATGTAAATGCAGGTCAGTTTCATAAAAAAGTCCTCCATGAAGGCTAGTTTGTCCCAATGCTTGATAGAAGAGTTCCCTTGTCTTCTGGGTTGAGTTCAAAATTACAAGGCTACGGAAATGAACATTGCTAATTGTAAATTCAGAATTGGTTTGACAATTTAACGCCGGTTATAAAACATAATAAAATTCCTTTGAAGCGTTAACACACAAAAGTATTACCACTTTTATTATTTTAATATATTTTGATTCAGAATATAATTAATGAATCTCATTGAAGCACAAAACTGTTCGAGATGAAGCAGTAAGAATTAAAAGAAAAATAAATATTAAAATGTCTCTCTCCATTACAATAATATCTCACATAGAAATATTTGAAAAATCATAAAAAAAAATTTTTTTCAATAGAAACATATAACATAAAGAGGATTAAGTTATTAAAATAACTGTTTAAATATTTTTTTGTTTTAAGAAAATAAGAAATCGATAAAAATATCTGTTTGGAAACATTTAATAAAAATAACAAAACATTTCTTTAAATTAAAACAGTTTAAAAAAATTATATAAATATTAACAACTATAAGATCTTTACAAAAGGGAAGAAGAATTTAGCCCAGGGTTTGCCAAGCCTTTTTACATAAAAGGGTGTGCCCCTGGGAGCACAAGAACTTACGGAGAAGTGACAAAAGCGAATTCTAGGATGGTATCCAATACATCTTCAAGTGGAATTTTTGATGTCAATGTGTTTCCGTGGTAAACCACTGGCCCTTCCAGTCCATCCCAGCAATCCACTAGAAAAGAATACTATTTCAGAAAATACAGGATAGAAAACAAATTAGGTGCAAAATTCAAAAAATTGCTCGAATAAAAAAAAATATAACCATGATAAATGTGGCCAGATATGATAACTAACTTTTATATACCTTTACTTTTAATTTTAATACCTTTATTTTATAATTAACTTTTCTCTTATAAAAAGAAACAAGAATAAAATTTTTATATAAGATGAAGAATCAATATTTATGCTCTAAAAATTCTCTCTTTCTATATAGCAATAACCTAATATGAAAAAGTAATAGGAAATTTATAAGGATTATAATGTATTTTAACATAGATTTAAAAACCTGTATAAATATTTAAAAGAAAATTGATGAATAGGCATTGAATTAACAAGTTATAAATTTCATTACCATAAACTTCAGTTTTATTTCCATGCTATGAAAAAATTGCTTAGCATCAATTTAATTAGTTAAGCAATTATCTAGATAATCCTGATTAATTTAAATAAATAGAATTCTACTGTCATATGAAATTTGTATAAATAATATAAATTTCAACAAAAACCTTTTAAACAGCGACAACCCAGTTTAAGAGCAGAGCTGTAGCCTTCTATGCTTGAGGGACCCTTTAATTGATCTTCTAAAAGGTAGCTGAAATATTAAAAATAAGGAAATATAATTGGTAAAAATGTTATTAAATTTTTTAAAATCAACAAATGATATTTTTTAAATCTCATTGGCATTGAATATTTGAAATCCTTATAAAAAGATGTTTCATTCTAATCATGTGGAGGCAATGTTAAAATTATCATACCCTTGCATGATACATTATAAATTAAAAATTTTCTATTTATGGAAGTTACACAGTAAAGTATATTAATTAAAAGATAACCACACACTTTCTTAAAATTCTTCTTTTTGTTTGAAGTAGAGTTATTCCACAGTTCAAAGATTACATTCATTCCTGTATTAATTATTTGCGAAAAAACTATTTGTTAATCTCTTAAATAAAAATATATATTTAAAAAGATGTTCATGGAAATTTAATATGAAATGGTATATTAACAGCCATGCTAAATACCTGAAAAAAGATAAGATTTAATAAATGACAATAAATATTCAATGATATTATATTCACAAATGAAAATCTAAAAATAATGAAGAAGAAGAAAAAAATGGTAGCTTACGTATTGTGAGATGACGATATAAAATAATGGGGAAACGGATGAGTCATTTCTTGGCAAACTCTTTGGTGAATAGGATCAAAAATATCACAGTAATCAGATAAAAGGAACAATGTAAAACCTAGAGAAGCACAAAAAAATAAAAATAAAATTTATGAAAAATATAAAAGCACATAAAATTTAAAATGAACTGAATGAATACATGTAAAAAGAATGGGGAATTAGTCATGATTTATGAAAAACACTAAAATATATAGAAAAGCATGTTTTAATTTTAATTTCAAAAATATAACAAACAAAAAATATGACTTCAAACATTGAGAGTTCAGAGAAAAATATTAAAGCATATATAAATTTTATGCATTTCATTCTCAAGAGTAGAATAAAGTAAAAATAATAAAATACAATACAACAAAATAAGTAAAATAAAATTAAAAACCTGGACATGTAACCAAAATATGTAATTAAAAAAATATTCAAATTATTTCACACTAGTCAAACGAAGAAAAAAAATGTAAAATCTGATATATGAGAATAATGCAAAATATTTAAATTTCATTAAAAGTTTATGCACTTTTATTTTAAGAATGAAATTACTAAAGTTAATACAACACAAAATAAAAATATACACGAAAGAAATATTAAAAAATAAGAAAATTATTTTGCACTTATAATTAACAAGAATTTTTGAAATCGCTTAAATGTCTTTGGAAGACAATAAAGTACTGTAAAATATTCATTATCCAAAACTCTTTGATTGGTTTTTGATAAATTGATGAAAGTGTCTGCTTTGGTTTTATAGAAAGAATTAAAGTGATAATTTCCATTGCTTTTTTTTAAAATTTAATTATTATGGCTTTTTCATCTAACAAAGAAAGTAAATTACATGTCTGAAGGCAATTAAATGGAATATGCTAAACAGATTTTACATTTAATTGCTGTTATAGTAATGCAATATTAAGCTCACATTTAAACCTTTGTCTAAGTGATGTTTTATAAAGTAAATTTTTAAATAAAATATCTTAATCTTTAAATATCTTATTTTTTCTTGAAAATTCTTTTTATCGCTACCAGGGTTAGTGTTTTGGACAGGATAAGTGGGAATTAATGTGCAAAATATAAAATCCTAAAAATGTGCTATTATGTAGATGTGCTATTACGTAAGATGTGCTATTATGTAGTAATTAAATTACAACATAAGTAGTACAATTTAATTATGCAGTGTTTTTAATTTTTATTTTTACAAATAATAAATTTTTGCCATTTTTTTACCTGTTTAGCACAGTTCACAGAAATTACAGGTTAACAGGAACAAATTAAGACAAAAGGATTCAAACTAATTATTTTTTCATTTATATATTTTAGGGACATTAATCATCATTTGATTATGGTTAAACTAATATGCTAATTTTTTTGTATAATTTGCTATTAGCTTCTCATTCTTTTAGTACTGCTTAAAAGAATTTCTACAATATCTGGTCATGTGGCGAGTTTTGGATAATCTAAGACAGTTTTGGTAATGACTGTAAAATCTATGATCAGGGTTCCCACTCAATTCCTGGAAAAATATTCTCTGACTTTTCCAGGTATATCAGAAAAATTTTAATGAAAATCCATACCATATTTTATCTATACCATGCCATTTTTCTTCAGAAAACTTTGATTTTTTCAAATTGTAATAACAAATTTTGTGAGCAAAAACATATAATAGAATGAAAAATGAAAAAGTTTCAAGGTAGAATTTTATAAAAATAATTGCAATAGATGTTAGAATTATTTAAATCAAATCTTTATAACTGATTACTGTTATTGACAATTCTAAGACTGGTTATTTTCCAGGTATAATATAGGAATTTTCCAGGTTTTTTGTAAAAAATTGCAACTTCCCTGCTTTTTAGAGTTAAAAATAAAATTCCCTAATAATTCCAGGTTTTCCCTGCTCTCCCTGATCCATGGGAACCCTGTATGATTTTCATTTTGTATTTTACGATTAGGTCTAAAACTTTGCTCATCTATACCAATTTAGGAGTGATTGTGTAATCTGTATTTATTATCATAAACTAGTTTTAAATAGATACTCAATTCAGGAGTGATCGCACCATTTGTATTCAATTATCATAATAAAACTAGTTTTAAATAATAAGCACTATATAAAAAAAAAAATTAATATCGATATAATAATACATCAATAAATATATATAAATCTAAATATCGACAATGTTATAAATTTTACAAAGAATAATTAAAAAGAAATTAGGCTTCACAAACCATCAATTAGAATCTGCTTATTTTTACGAGCTTCTTCAGATGGCTCATATTGCTCAATGATTTTTAAGCATTTGTCAGTAGTAACATTCATCATCTGAAAGATAAATATTTATAAATATAAATAAAAAAACGCAAATAGAAATATCTCTAAATAAACATGATTTATAATTATAGAAGTAACAATAATGCAAGTAATGTGCATGATTTAAATTTTAATAAAATGTTCCCCATAAGGAAAAAGGAACTTGTTCCTGCTTTTTGACATTTTTGATAGGTCAAAAACGAGATTTCGATGTCAAAAATCCAACCCTGATTGAAATTGAAATGTTTCTTAACATATAGCTCAGATGTAGCGAATATTTGTCATAAAACAACAGCATAAATAAATTAAATTTAGAAATATTTTAAAATTGGCAAAATAAGTCCTTAAAATACTTTATTTTATTGCTTTTTTAAAGATTGAAAATGATTCTGTGTCAGATGAGGGAAAATACAATTAAATAATGTAAATATAAGATAAATAAAGTTGTCAGTGTCATCTGTGTTCCCTGGTCTGTTGCACTGATGAAGGTTGCCCTTTGAGCATCTGAAACAGCTGTCTGCTTTTAATAATATTTTTGTGCTCTTTAACGTTGTCTACCTTAGTTCGTATTTTAGCACAAAGGTCGCCCACTTGTGTATTTAAAGTTGTCAGTGTTTTTTTACTATGAAGGAAATTTTGCTATTTTAGTATTCAGACATTTTAAATACTTACTCCTTGTTCTCCTTCAAGAAATAAATGAAGATCTTCAAGTGTTAAATAGTCTTTACCAGAAAACCTATAAAAATAAGATTGCAAAGCTTTCAATTACACATTCTGTAATTAATTGAGACAAAAATAAAATAGCCGACATTTTTGTTAACAAAGAATTTGTTTCTTCACAGTAGCAATAATAATGAAATAATTGTATTAAATAATTAAAAATAAACTAATTCATAGAGAGAAGATAGTATGTTACTCCACAATGGCCCAACATATGAAATTCGAAGATCAGGCCTTAAGTTGTACCTCATAACCAGTTTAAGCAATTTTTTTTTAACATCGGCAACAGAAAAAAAAACGAGAATATGTATGGATAAATGCATGAAATTTTAATGTGTGTAGAATTGAAATTCTTTTCTTTCATTCAAACAAAAACCAATCAAACTACAGGAGATTGAAATACGTGCTTATACCTTGATTTTAAAAAATAAACAAATATAAAGAATATTATTGCTCTTGCCAATGCAAAATCTGAAATTTTCTACAAAGTCAACGCATAACATTTACGAAAATGAGAAAAAAGAAGATGAGCATAACCAAACATAAAGGCATTATAGTAACATATCATGTCAAATTTTTATACCCATCCAGTGTTAGTTATAAGTGGCAAACATCAGCATTATATAATTTGTAAAGGATATAAATTTCTTTTATCAAAAATTAAATTTTTTTTAAAGGAAACAAATGAAATTATGTTCATTTTACTTGATAAGTCCAGTCACATAAATAAGATACACTGACATTTTTTTAAAACTATTGTGAGTACTTTGATACCATTATTTTCAATAACTTAGGACGTTTTCAGTTTCAGCACTGTTGAATTATCAGGCAGTTTTGGACTATCTATGAGCACATTACTTAAACAAAAAAACTAGACTACTATGTTTTAGCATCTAGGGAGCCTGGCAAAGTGAAAATAATTGTTAAAGTTGTTTTAGGATGAGTGATAGCAAAGTATATGGTAAAAATAAGAAATATTAAAGACTTAATATTTACATACAAATGTGATTCAAAATAACACTTTTCGTATTTAGACGAACTATTTAATATTTTTTTTAAATATTATTTTTAGACATATTACTACATTCAAACATCTGTTGGTGAAAAATATACAGTAGCATTTTTTCAGATTATTTCTAAACTGATTTTTTTAACAAATGATTTAAGGTAACGAGTTTCGATATTAAATATTTTTGTTGTTGTTGTTTCTAATGCTACTTGCCAATACCAACAAACCTACTAGGGGAAACCAAGCAAATTAAAGGCAGAGGGCACGTTTCTTGCTTTTAAGTGGCATCATTCATTCATTCAACCACAGATTGTAATTTTGACCTGAACCAGAGAATGATCAATCTCTAACTCAGTAGTGACAAGTCTCATCAAAATATATAGCATGGTAGTGGATTATTATTACAGAATATGCAGATTATTTTTCCTCTAAGTTTTACTTCTGTTCTTTAAAAATAAAAAAACTGATGGGGGAAAATTGCTGATACTCCTTTTTAAAGCATCTCTCAACTTATTTTGAATAAAAATTAAAAATTTGAATTGGGAGAACACCAAAGAAAAAAAAGAATTCTTTTTCTTTTAATAGTTGATTATCAGGCTTAGCTTTATAGGGGTTCATTCTATTTTTTTAGAATCAATTAAGTTCAACTTAAATTTAAACAACTAAGTTTTCATGAATAATTTAAGAACCTATATTTTCAAATTTTACTGCATGTATGGTAGATAAAGCTGAATTTCATTATTAATAATCTTTGACTTTCAACATTAAAGTTGCAGGCAAATTTGGATTTAAAAAGATAGTGCTGAAGATTCAATTTTGAAATTCTGCAATTGGGTTTACTTCACTAGTAGTATAATAAATATATATATTTTTTACTATACTGCCCTGTTCATAAAATCTGCAAAATATGTTGATCTTTCGACCATTAGAATGACCTTGCTTCTTTAGTACTACAAACTACTATTTATAATTAATTTTCTGTCATTGTTGAAAGGTATGTTGCATACAAATGTTTTGGATTGTAAAACTGTGAAAGAGATAGAATACATCACAAAAACAAAATATGATTAATGAAATCGTAGATTAATTTGCTATCAAAATAAACAATTAAGCAATAGTACTCACTTACCTAATTAATAAAAAACTAATTTCCTTTCTTGTTGATGTTTCAGTGAAGAGGTTTACAAATGCACTTTGGTCAATTCGACCCCTATCTTCTCCTTGTTTACCTTGATCAAACTCCTATCAAATTGAATTGTCATAAAATTTCAAGTTTTTTTACTAATCAATAATGTTTTCCAAAAATGTTTTTAAAATATAACTTTTCTGTCTTGTTCACATAATTTGTCATTTCAAAATAGTTCTTTTTCATTTGTATCCATTGCAATGATAAAGTGGGCAAAAGCTTTAGTTTTACACCATTTCACTCCGAAATTTTGAAAATTTTCTTCTAAAGTTATCTTCCTTTATCTCTTTTTTCAAGTTTAATATACTTGATTTAAAATTCTCTACTAATTAATCATTTAAAAAGATTTTTTTAACTAAATGAGACAAACTTTTAAATTTTTTAAAATTAACCAACATTTAGAGAAACTGTACAAAATAAATAAATAAATATGCATATATAATTAGTAATCAAGATAAGTAAGAAAAGCACTGATGTGGCTTTTTTTTGTCTGAGTGTTATGGTCATTTCTACTGATTTCACTAGTGAATTCATTGGGATGCTAGACTATTGGGATGTTCTATTGGTTGTAAATTGGGATGTTCACTATTGGGATGCTAGAAAACATTTAAATAATATGACTCCTGTATTATTAGCTTATTTTTGTTTTAGTGTTTTTTGTTCTTATGCGTATTTCGTCTTTCTATGACATTAGGATAATGTTTGCATTGCATGTTGCTTAGATTGAAAATAATAATAATAACAATTAAAGGCTCACAAGAAAGGTGCAATTTTTAATATATTTCAATCTTAAAATTTAACTACACACTACAAACATTTTTCATACAAATGTCTTGGTAAAATGTAGTAACATCTTGGAACTTAAAAAGCATTAGTTTCTTCTAAATTTACTTTAATAGCATAAAAGCTTAGAAATAAAATTTTTTAGTTAAACTTTTGATTTCATGTCTTTTCAGTTATAGACATAAATTTATGTCACTGACATTAAAAGAATGCTTTGCTGATTTGAATACATTGTTATAATTAATCAATTTAAAAATACACATTTAAAAATAATTTAAAAATGAGTAAATACCATGAACTTTTGATGCAGGCGATCAGTGCTCAAAGCACTATTAATACTGGTCATTAATGATATGGCATCTCCCTTGCTGATAACACCTTTTTGATCAGTATCCGCCTGATCAAAAACTTCTCTTAGCCATCTAAATATTTGTGTTAAGGCATAAACTCAATAAAAGAACATAAAATTGGAAATTAAAATTTGTTTAAAAGAAAAATGCTTAATAAAAAGGATACTTTTCTCTCATCTTCTGAGTTTCATCTAAGGAATCAGGAGCTGCAAATTAAAAAAATAAAATTTAAAAATTTGTGAAAAAAATCATTAAACATTAAAGCAAAATAAAACAGAACCCACAATGGAAACCACATTATTCTCATTTATGAAATTGTTAGGTGACTAATGATATGTCACTTATCTTAGTAATAATGAATACAAAATAGACAATATTTTCCCTCCTGATTTACATTTTTATATGTAGTCACTATATATAACTTAAAAATCCAATAAAATAATAAACTGACATAACAGTTACATATTTTTTCAACAGTGATTTATTTCAGGCATCTAATTAAGGGCCATAAAGTCTATTTTTGTTAATGTACTAATATTCTCTTTTGAATATGATAGCTTAAAAAACATGATTATTTTAAAAATAATTTTTGCTACTGTTCGTAAAACCATTTTTTGAAAACAACACATGTTGTTACAGAATATTATTTATAGATTAAAGATAAAATACTAAATTTATTTCCTCCCAAAGTCACACTTTTAGAACAGGACTACTTTTCAAACAATAGAATGAAGTTTCCATAATTTTCTGGTTTGTATTTTAAGAAAATTACAGATGAATAGCAAATAAACATGGCGCTACTTAAACTTTAGTGACTTTTTTTTAGTTAATAAAAAAAAGAAATTGAAGTGTTAAATAAAACAATAAAATATTAGAAGATATAAAAGTAGGTTAAAAAAAATAATGAATGACACGTTAAAATTAGCAAATTACTTTCTTAGGTGATACTATTCTAAACCAGTGACTTTTTCTAATTCCAGAAAAAAAATTTAAAATGTCCTAATTTTTTTTAGCCAATGTTTGAATTATCTAATTTTTTCTGGTTTTAAAGGTAGTTTAAAAAATTTCACTGCATATTAATCAAAACAAAAACATTTAAATGTACATTTTCAAATTATTTTCCTAATTAGTTATTTAACCTAGATTAAAAATCACACTTTCACCCTAAATAAAAACACCGAGCATAGATTTAAAATAAATGTAAAATAGATTATAGATATTTTTTACTGATTATTATGGAATTTAATCTCTTTTATTCTGGAGGCAAACTTTTAGAATTAGCAATTTTACTTGCTATAATAATCAATATAAAACCAAATATTATCAAAATTTAAAAAAAAAAAATAGTCTATTGCTTTCAAATATGTAGGGTAGCGATTCTCAATTTTTTACAGTCACAGTTAGCAATTTTACTTGCTATAATAATCAATATAAAACCAAATATTATCAAAATTTAAAAAAAAAAAAAATACAGTCCATTGCTTTCAAATATGTAGGGTAGCGATTCCCAATTTTTTACAGTCACAGAGCCCTAAACAATCAAACTTATTTTGGGGGAACCCAGACTTTAAAAAAACATTCATTAGCGGAACTACGTATGCAAATTATAAAAATTTAATTCAGAAACATATAATGTGCATGAAATTTTTTCATTGTTTTGACAACAAGTCTAAAAATTATGTTTTCTGTTAACCACTTGAATTTGCAAGTCTGCAGAGGCCACGTTTTTTGTAGTATAAGTTAAGTAGTTAAAGCAGTTTAAATTGAAATTGATTAAAATAAGTTGACTTATTTTTGAAAATGAATTTTTATAAATTGTAAGAAAGGGTATCAGAAAAAAAAAATGTTATTCTTAAATTTGGTTAATTTATTTTGAATTTTGGTTAATTTCGATGAGAAATACAGGAGCAATGATTTGTAAATGTAATTTGTAGCAAATGCATTTGTAGCATAGCAAGCATTGTTATTGGAATTTTTTTTTTTTTTTTTTAAATTTCCTTTTTCAATTTTATTGCAATTTTACATAAATAATTTCATAAAAATAACCTTAATATTAAATAAATAATGGATTATTGATTAGATACAAACCGATTACAAGTTTAAAAAAATCATTACTAGTTAAAAAAAAAGTCCTAAATCACAGAGCCTTTTGTAACTTTGCCACAGAAACCTTAAGTTCTGCGGAACACCATTTGGTAACGGCTGACTGTAGGGCATACGAGAAGCATAAATATTACCAATAAAGAAATATTTTTATAACAAATAGTATAATATCTTACATTTAGTAGCATTTATAAGTAGATTTAGCCCAGTAACCCATATATTAGCTTCCTCAGGAGATGATGCAATTAAATCTAATGATTCAAAAGTGTCATTATATATTATTGAAAAAGCACAATCTTCTGAGTACGTCCAGCAAATTTCCTTGCTTCTCAAAACATCTGTTGTTCTGCCTATTCTGACTTCTTTCATTGATCTAACTAAAACTAAAAAAGAAAAATCTTTAAGACTAAAATCAAAACTAAAAATCAATTAAAAAAGGCAGTAAAAATTATAAATTACATTTTTAAATAATGAATAAACTTGAACTAACTGCCACACAAAATTAAAAAGGTTTAGAGGGTAAATTTTACAAATTTGTAGAAATAGTGAATTTCTAAAATCAAATTAAAATAAGCAGTGAAAGTAAGACTAGTGTTTTCACTACAGTGCGAGAATCTCGCATATTTTTTTCTTTCCTTGCATTAAAAAATTTTTACCGCGAGAAATTCGCACATTCTATAAATAAATTTCAAAATTCACTAATTTCTCGCATTATAGAAAAAGCTTCGAATTACGCCATTTAGAATAAAATCCGTTTCACTTTTCTTCCTGGATCTTTCATTATTTTCAACATCTGCCCCGTTATCTAGCTTCTTTATTTACCAGTATTGTTCAGCACCTTTTCGAACAACAGAACACAACCACGGAACCCTTTTCAGAACACATTTCTCAGCAACCACATGTTTACCGTAGGTAAGGTTTCTTCATGTAAGACGTTCAAATTTTTTGCTCGTTAATGTAAGATGGACAAATANTGTAAAGGCAAAATCTTCTATGATGATGCACCAAAAATATTCAATGCTTTAAAAAATAGAAAACGTTAAAAATGTATTATAATTAAAGAAATAATTTTTTTTCAAGAGTTTTTGTGTTTTTTTAGTTTTTAGAAATCTCACCCTGTTTTTGAGAAAGGGTGAGAAATTCTCACCCATTTTTTTTCTATGATGAAAACACTGAAGACATTGAGTAAATATATCCAAAACAGGCTGCAAATTTTTGAAATAAAAATACTATGAAAATTTGTTGGTGCTATTTAAGAAAATAATGTTTGACGAATTTTTCCAAATTACGAAATTTATAAATGATCAAAGCAATCAGACATAGTAAAAGTCATTAAATCAAACTGAATAAGGGATTTTAGGTACTTATTTAGATCAGAGTATAACAACCTCCCTAATATTAACATTAGAAGGTCAAACTTTAGATTGCTCTTCTTACCAAACTATTGGAACCATATTTCCCAGATTGCAGCTACTCCTTATATTTTGAGGGTTAGAAATCCAAATTAGCCGGGAAAAAAAGTATGTTTATTCAGAGAAAGTACATTTTTGTGTCTGATTTTGTAGATTAAAATTTCATTTGTACTAATTAATTAGCACATTTGAGATCACCCCTCGAACCGTAAAGATTGAGTCCTACTACGTGAAATTTCGATCATTAGATCAAAGTTATTCAGGGAGATACTTTTTTTGTGCTCTGTACATATAATATTTTGTGGGAGCACAAAAGCTAAAGCTGTACCTAAGTGCTGGAAACCTTAGTTACCTATCTAGACAAGATGAATGATTCTTTGAAAATGGGAACTTTAATTTAATATTTATATTTTTATTCTTCAGAATACCTTTTTTTATTCCTTAGAGTACTGCAGTATAATCAATAATTAATGTGAGATTACAAGAATAAATAAAATAAAAAATTAATTCTATAATTCAAGATAAAATGTATTTTATCAGATACACAATTGTAAAAAACTTCATGTATATTATTTAATTCACCGAATTACAATCAATAAATAGCATCATTGAGATTAACAAAGCATGCAAATCTGAATTGAAAAACATAAATTATTTACAATAAAAAGTAAAGACTCAATAAATATTTTACTTCTTGCTTTAGAAGATTTTTTGGAAGAAGGTACCCATTTGAGAGCATAATCTTCAGGATGTAGTTCCAGGCTAAAGTACCGTCTATACTGCCGAGCACTGGGCCGAACTTTGATTAAACTGCTTCCAATGGCCATATACTTTACACAATCAATAGCTGAAAATGTAATAAATACACAATTAATGAATAGTTAAAAAAGTGATTAAAAATATCACAATCCCTTAATAATTCATAACATTTAATAATTAATTATTTGAGAATTTTTAAATTTCAAAATTTATATTTTGCATTTTTTGCTGTGCTCAAAATTAAATAAATGTTTTATTTTAGACACATAACTTTTTTTCGTAGTACAGTTGAGCTGGTTTAAAAAGAGAACATACAAACCTATGTAAATGGCTCATTACATCAAGGAGCTTGTTAAAGTTTTTTTTTTTAGTTTTTTTTATTTCCAATGAGCTGCACAATCGGTCTTGCCGATGAACAGACCTAGTGCGTTCTCCAGAGGTGGTATCCACTCTTTCAGGACCACCACAATGGGTGAGATACCGTTGGTCATGTTAATTTGGACGTCTAGTTTCTGCCACACTAGATGGCAGCACCGAGACTCTATTTGGATGCTAAAGTGCACTAGGAATTTAATTTTGCCGGAAATGCCAAGAGCCAATAAGGCACTCCAGGGATCTTTTACATGCCGCATAATCATACGACATGACGGCTGAGGATTTTCTGCATCCCGAAAATCCGGTGTCTGGGCCGGGGATCGAACCCGCAGACTTGGGCTCAGAAGGCCGAGGACAAACCAACTGTGCCACCCAGCCACTCAGCTTGTTAAAGTAGAGTAGGCAAAAATAAATCAATAAAAGCTATAAAGTACAAAAATTAAAAAAATGGTTTATCATTTAAAGATATTTATTTAAGCAGAGGGAAAAAAAACTAACTAAACCACAATCAGCAATTACTACATTGTAAAGTTTTAACTTTCCTTCAACCCCTGCCTGGCACACGAAGGGTAGTAAATAATATTAATGATAAAGAAGTGTAAAAAAAAATTAGAAATGCAGTTAAGATGTAGACATTATTTTTCAATATCCCATGAATCGAATTACAAATGATTTAGTAATCAGCAAATCTCATTGAATACCGATAGATGTAAACTAGGTATTCTGATAATCTTGGTCTAAAATGAAAATATAGTTTCAATAGTTAAAAAATAAATAAAAAAATTCCTTATAAATGAAAAGTTTTCTGAACTTATTTAAAAAAATACTTATCTGTTCCATTTAAAGAGTGAACAATAGTAGATATGAATATAGTAAACGTGACTTTATGCCTATTTGTTCCATTTAATATACATAATAATTCAATAAAATAAAATAAAACCGGTATAGAAACATATGAAATAAAAAATATTATTTTAAAATCACTATTGATAATTAGCAGCTTGAATTAATTGTTACTTCTTTTCTCGCAGCATCAAAAGGATTTTGTAAAAGCAATCCATCAATTCAATGGACACATAATTTTCAAACTACGCAAAATTTTTAATATTTTCTTTTACAATCAACAATTGGACTCCACTTCCTGCTCCCTACAACTGCTAAATTCCGAAAATTCAGACACCAGGGATCTGTCTAGGTTTTTCTGAGAGGTACCCATTTTGTGAAAATTTAGACATAATTTGTGAAAATGAAAAATTATGTTAAAAAATCAACATAAAAATATGGTAAAAACATGGATTTATCATTTCTCATGGTATACAAAAATAAAATTTTAAGAAAAAGTATTTCGTGAAACTACCCTTTTTCCTAAAGTTGAATTTGTGAAGGTACCGCTAAACAGTAGTAAATTTGGCCTAGACAGACCCCTGGACACAGTTCCTTTTTAGGGAGCTTCTTAATCATTTCTCAGATTTTGTTAATACCCCAATTTTTATGTCCTGGTAATTTTTATTACATTAAAGGCTACTCCCCCTGTTATTTATTGCCCCCCCCAGTCCTCAGAGCTTTACAATTAAATTATTCCAAATAAATCAGAAATTTTAACAAAGTAAGATGCGTTGTTCATTTATTTGTTTTTCCCAAATAAAATAAGAGAAAATTATTTTTTGTGAGTATGCCTGATAGCCAAGCAAAATTCTCCGAGTAGTGAAAATATTTGGGAGGTCACAACAACTTCCCATCCTGGCGCCCCTGCATACAACATTGATGATACAAAATGAACTATATTGAACATGTTTTGATTCTAGAAAATTTTCTATTTACTTGGCAAACTACATGACTTTGGATGTGAATAGTAATGGTTCAAGAAATTCTTCCTCACATATTTTCAAATCAAATTTTTGATCTTTAAATGCCTTCTGGGTTTCTCCATGTTTTTTTAACTGCATTTGAAATGTAGAAAAAATAAATTACCTTTCCTAAAAATATTTTTTATGCTATTATGAAAATTTTTTATGATAGTAAAATAACTATTGTTCTTTCATTAGATTTTCTGTGGGATCCATTATTAGATAGATGGGGGACCTCACATTGTTATTCAAACTAATCAAAATATTTCATTCAAATTATACGCAGTTAATATATCTTGATCTATCTAGGTAAAATCTTTGATTACAGTATATTTCCAAACATCATCCAAGAATTTTATGAAAATGCTCAAAAGCTAGAGGGCTTTCAATTAGATCCGTTAATTTTGCAAAATTTCCTGCCAACACCTCCACAAATATCTTGTTGTTGGTCGAGCATTAGTAAGAGATCACTAAATATTGCAAAACAGTACATAAAAAACATATAAGCACATAAAATAGCAGTTGAATATGAAAAACCTAAAAATGACATTTGGAAAGGAATAATTGTTAACAAGTTTTTTTTATTACTTAATATTTCACTTAAAACATCAATTCATACGATTCAACTCTTACCACCTGAATTACCTTGGCTTTTTGCTAAGTTGAAATGCTGTTAACTTCACTCTGGACTAGTAAGTTTAAAGGCTTCAAAAGAGCACTGGTGGATACATAAGTAAGAAGAATAAGGACATTAAATGGGTTTTTATTTCTGAACAAAGTGCAACAAATTATCTAGGATGGATGAGTTGTCCAAAAGGGAAGTTGCAAGTTAGCCACAAGGATACTGTCTCATTTTTTTAATATTGGTTTCTAAATTTTGCGTGAATTTTTAAAGAAAAAGTATATTCTCAGCTAAGACACGAATGTGATAATATTCAGAAATATATTGTAATTTGACTAAAAGGAGTTTAAAGTGCATCTGAAGGGAAGTAAAAATTTTTGAACAGTCAGATAGATACTGATTTTGTTAACAGCTTCAATAAAACAATTTTTAGGAAGTTTATAAAAAATTTCTTGTAAAATTTAAGTTAGGCTCATGACAAAAGAGTTTTAAGTAATTTTTAAACATTGATCAACCATTTTTAAATATTTTCTCATAACAGTTATCAACTAGTTAAATTAGGACTCGGTAACAAGCAAGTTTTACTATCTATAAAAGAGTAAAATTGGAGATTCAATATTATTGATATGAAGTTGACAAGTTAAGAAACAGTCAGTAATAGGTAAGTACTTTTGAGCTGTTGTAGATACATAATAAATTTGAATTAAGTTTTTTACAAAAATAAGAAAAAAAATTTTTGAAAGGGAAAAGAAGAAAATCTAGATCACTGGAATTTACATTTTGCTTGACTTAATTACACTTGAATTAATAATTTTTTCAACATGATAAATTGCAACTTAAATTCCATATTTAAAAAAAAAATACAGCAGATTTATTAAAAATAATAAATTTGCACACGAGTTTAGAGACAAGCTATATCTTTTTTTTTAATGCTGATTTAAGTTTATGAACTATTTATTATGCTTGATCGGAAAGAAGGCTCTTATTTAATAAGTACAATAAAAATTCTTCAAAGTTCTTATTTTTATTTAAAATGAAGATAAATGTTCTACAAGTTTATTAGACACTAAAGAATATAAATACAGGTTCCTGAGAAAAATTTATGCATTTTATTATGCAAACAGGACTCATTTAAAAAAACAAACTTTTATTACACCCTCCAATTTAAGTCATTGCTCTCCCTAAGCGCTTTTTGAAGGGTGACAAACCCCGCCAGCACTTTGATACTTATAAATGCACCAGCCTTGCCCTTTTACTAAAAATAAGGGGCTATTCCTTAAAAAACACTACCTTTATGTAGTAGGGAAACGATTATCCGGAACGGTCGGGACCATCGCTATTCCGGATAACTGATTTTTCCGGTTTTCTGAATCGCTACAAAAAGCCGTTTTTTTTATTGTTACACCCAACTAAAAAAAAAATTTCAAAATAATCTTAAAAATAAGAAAAAACGATGAAGTAATACACTAATGATTATTTCCAAAATGATGGTAAGGTAAACATCTTTAAAAAAAGAAAGAAAAAAATTTTTTTTTTTAAAAATGGCGAGAAAATTTATCGAATTTTGCTCCGGTTTTTTGGTTTTCTGATTTCCGGATAACGGGTTCTGTACTGTATTTTTTTATTTTTATTTTCAGGAAAAGGTTGTTTTCTTAACCACATGTTTCAATGAAGAGTCCACTAATGATTTATTTACTTAATAATAATTATTTAATTTTAATTTCCTTTCTTTTTAGTAAATTTTTTTACTGTCCAGATTTTTTCAGATTTGTCAGTAAATTTTTTTATTGTTAAAAATTGCATGATATTCGGTCCTGGAGGTATTCGCCTCTTTTATTTAGGGGGGAAGTATTCATTTAGTGATAGTTTAGTAGGGGGAATGATTCATTTAGTGATTTTAAATTTAACCATTATTTCATTTTAATGATTACTTCTTATTTAAAGAAAATGCACCTTTAAATGTTTATTTTCTCATAATTTTCAATTTAAAATAAAAAAAACAAAGCTTTAAAGTTGTATATCAATTAATCCTTTTTTTAGTTCACTTTTTTTTGAAGAAAATTTACATTCAGAGAGATTGTCCATTACCTTGCCTGTAGTTATTTTCCAAATTTTTCTGTTATTCTGATCATGAGTGAGAATTGCTTTGTGAAATATCCACATAAATTAGTATAAGAGGATAGTTTAAAAATTGAGGCTCAAATTCAGTTATTACACAATATTACATATTTTGATAAATTTTAATGGTGATAATTGAGTGCCCTTTCAAAAATCTTGAAGCGTCCCTTCCTGTGCACCCTTTTTTTTATTCACAGGACGAACTCTGTTTAAATGAAGTTACTTTTAAATACATTATGCTTTTTACAGCTAAAATGACTGCAAAGAAATGTTATATTATTTTATTAAAGGCTCTAAACTTCCCCAGAATTTATAAGCTTGATTTCAAAGACCACTAAAATATGAATAAATTACAATATTCAGCAAATCTTACCATTAGAAATTTTATTTTCTAAAGGAAGACTGGAAGCAGTATGGAATGACACTGATTTTGGTCGCTGAGCTTGATTGCGAAAACTACCACTTCCATCGTCTTTAGATTGAGATAAAGACCAATCAAAATAAACTAAATTTTCACTACTACCTTCTTCTGATACACTACTTCGGTCTTCACTGGCCAATGAATTACCGGACAGTTGGTGGATATTACGTTGCTGTGCATTAGGTATGTCTATACGAGGAGATTTCGGGCCTCCCATGGTCAACTTATTGACATCATTTTCGTGGTTATTATTTGGCAAGATTTGTTGTTTATTTCCCGCCAACAAAACGGGCGAGTCACAACATTTATCCAAACGCTCATCACTGGTTTTTATTATTTCACTATTTTCTAATTTGATAGTCGGTTTATTGATTATATTTTTCTGTTCAGAAGTCATTACACGACAGCAATATCTTTTGCAAAAGACACAGATCACATTTTGTTAAAATTTCGTTCAATAAAACAGACGATTATTTTTCTGTTCTGAAGTCATTACAAGAGCAATATATTTCGCAAAAGACACTGATCACATTTTGATTAATTTCATTTAATAAAGCAGACGATAAATGGAAATTGGTATCTGATCAAAAAACGACAGATTCAGAAGCGGAAGAAGTTTAGCACATTTATTTACTTATCGTTTTAATCCAAAACATAGCGATACCGAAACCTTTCTGCTTTATTTTGACAAGGATCATATGTTTGGGACAGGGTCATTATGTAAGCACGATTTGAAACAACGAATATAACACTGTAAGTTCACTGATAACACGAAATAATAATGTTCGTAATGATTGTTTTATTATAGAGATAATTAATACGAAAGTCTGGGATAATATTTTTGAGGCATTTCACCGAGATAACACAACTCACAGTAAACAATGCTCACACTAAATCCGTCAATTTGCGGTTTGCCGCGGCAATCATCCGTACCCACGAGAGGGCGCTATCTAAACCTCATGGACGTTGCCAAAATTTCTTTTTATAGTATATTTTCAATATCTTTAAGATAATTATTATTGATCAGTTTCGGATTCAAGGTGAAAATTCCTTTTATCAACTAGTTTATATAAAGATAGTTTGATATTTTCCCATACTATCACTATACAATTGATTATTAGATGCTATATTTTAACTGCGCTAAAATAAATTGTGATTCTTTACTTTAAAAGAGGAAACACAAAGATGAAAGCTATTATCGACTTAAAAACGAATGGAAAAAGCATCAAACATAGTATTAAATGTAATTAATACTACATTAGTATTAATGATTTTTGTGAGTTTCAACTATTCCACAAATAATTTTTGGAACATTTGGGGTGGGCCTTCTTGACCTGCATAAAATTTTTTCCTTCTTGGAATATCAATTTTCCCTCGTATTTACAAATTATAAAATATTGTGAAGTGAAACAAATTTCTTTTATTTTACTGAAAATATATCAGTTGTGAAAAAGTTTTTTAATATTCCATTACAGAAAAATCTCTTTTTTTTTCATTAGAGGGAAAAAAAAAAGCATGGTAGCCATCAATAGTTGCATTACAAATATAAACAATAACACATTGATATTTATAATAATATAGACAGGCTAATAATTTTTTTAAAAATTTGTTTTAAGCTAGTCTACTGATTCTAATTCATTCGTCGTATAGAGTTCATAGAACTCGTTTAATTATTTATTAATGTTTAAAATAAAATAAAAAATAACGACATTTTAAACAAAACTTAATTTTTAATATATTGAATATCTAGGTTATGACTGTGCCATGAGCGTTATTGTCAGGGGGGCGTAGGTATGCGTTCCCCTGAATATTTCATTATTGAGGGGAATATGTCCCTTTCAATTATTAGAAATCACTATGAGTCCCTCTCAATCGCCAAATAAAGGAAATTTTCGTGAATTATTATCGATTTAATAAATTCCTTAAAATTAAAAACAGGAAATATTTAAAAATAATTACCCTTTTTAAAGTTAACTAACGCATTTAAGAAATTTTTTTTCTTCTTATGCGTGAAATTGAGAGAACTATTGTAATTGTACAATTTAATATCGTCCTCCTCAGAAATTGCGACCCTGCGACGCTCATAGATTGTGCCGTGTCCTATGATTCGTTTAAAATATAACCAAGTAGTTAATGTGGTAAAAGTAAAGTATAAGTATTATCACAACCACCTGTTGTGGGCCAAAGGTGTCATGGAGAATAAGGCTCCACAATTGCGAGACTAGTGCACGCTAAATCTGTCGGGTCACAAAGTCTTCCGTGTTCCTATTTCAAATTATACCTCTCAGGGATTACGGGATTGGAGGTTGATAGTTCTCTATTTTAGGTCAAAATTGAGATTTGTGGATGAATGAATGGATATATGATTGGGTCCGCCCTGTAAACGGATTTGATGTATGGGTGTGGCAATACTCGAATTCTTGGCAATAGATGGTGCCACTGGAAAACAAGAACAATCGCAACCTTTGTGCCTTAATGGCCTACAACAACAACAAATAAATCTGAAATTTGAACGGAATCGATCCAATAATTTACGAGAAATGGTAATTTGAAAATACGGTTTTATCGCAATTTTGTAGCGTAGAAACTATTTAGCTGATTTTGAATTGCTCAAATTTTATCTTTTTTTGTTATTTCAAATTGAATTGTTCTAATGATTAAATTTTTTTTACCTACAACGGTTCGGAAAGTTTTTAACCTATATGGAAAAAAAAAAAAAATACGATACAATAAATAACCGCTACAAATTATTTTTTTTCTTCATAAAATTATCTTTGGACAAACGAATTTTATAATTGGTTGCAAAAAGTTCCTTAATAAGTGAAATCAACATTAAGGGGTATAAACTTAACCTTCGGTCGCTCTCCCGTCTAAACTATTGAGACCATATTTTCCAGATTGTGGTTACTTTTAATTTGGATCAAGGTAAAAATATGCACCAAGGACGTCACTTAGCCCAGAAATAATATTAATACTCTACTTATGGTTTCAAGTTTTTATATTTATACAAATTTTCCAATATTTATAATTATAATTATTTATACAAATCATCCAATATTTCTAGTTACGTTAATATTTTATGCAGATCAAGTTATAATTTTTATTAACACTTTATTTCACTGCAAATCGAGTAGATTTTTTTTTCATTCTAATTAATTTTCATGTTATTATTTTACTTAATATATGTTACTATATTATTCATTATTTATATTTTTATTATTATTTATATTTTTATTATTCATTATTTATATTTTTATTATTCATTATTTATATTTTTATTATTTTGTTACTTGTTTAATTGAACTGCGATGGCTCAGTGGTTAAAGGCAGGCTGAGTTTTCATTGGGAATAACTAGCAGCGGCTTAAAGCACATACAACCTACTAGCAAAGTAAAGGTGGTTGGTGCGCAATGTAGACCACATATCCGCCATCAATCCGTTGGTCACAAAATTGTGCAGCCTTACCCCCCATGACTCATTTTCTACACAAAATGGGCAGTTTACGGGAATGCTTTATATTTTTTACTAGTTCAATCATCATGTTTCATGTTTTTTTATTTACATGCTTTTATTTTATTAATAATATCAGTATTTTATTTGCATGCTTTCATTTTATTTATCATATCAGAATTTTACTTGAGATTTACTTACACTTTAATGTTCATGTTATTTCTTTATGCGTAGAATTATAAATTTAATCATCATGTTAGTTTAAGTATAATCGTATTGCTATTTTGTTTACCGTGCTAATATTTAAACTATCATGTGAGTTATTAATTTTTATTCATCATGATATTATTTTACTTTATTGCGCATTATTATTATGAATTTCATGTCGTTACCTTATTTCAGATACTGTTAATATTTTAATTGTCATGTCATTATTTTATTTGTCATCTTTTATTTTTTTATCATAAAATTATTTTACTTAGGATATTGTTAGTATTTTAATGTTTACGTTATTTTTTACGCGGGTTAAAATATAATTTTAAAAATTATGTTAGTTTAATACTAATGTGGCTATTTTGTTTACTGTGCTAATATGCAAATTATCATTTTATAAATTTTTATTTATCATAATATTATTTTAACTTATTACATAATATTATTTTAATTTTTGTGTCATTACCTTATTTCCAATTTCGTTAATATTTTAATTGTCATGTTACATTTTACGCCAATCAGTTTATTTTTATAATTATCATGTTAATGCAAATCATGTTATTGTTTTGTTGATCATTCATGGTATTATTTTAATTAACATTTTACATATTTTATTATTTTTATCTAGTTATTGTTTATAAAACCATGCTTTAACGTTCATTATTATCTTATAATCTTATTTCGAATACTGTAATTACTTCAATCGTCATATTATTAATATTTTTTAGTTCGAATTAAAGTAGAAATATTTTTTGTTGGAATGGACATTTTTCGCGACTGAAGTACTGTTGCCATCACCAAGGACGCGTACATAAAATATAAAATATTCATTCAGTTAATGCGTTTCAAGTTTTTACATTTATCCCAACAATTTCATTGTATGCATACAATATTAATTCCAGCTTGAATATATTTATTATTTTTTGACACTTGTTAGAATGCTTATTTTAAGTCACGAACTTACAAATGTTAAACTAGATATACATATGTGCTGATATTTTTAAGCACGGAAAATATATATTTAAATTTTATTTAATACAGCTTTATTATTTGTATGTGAGAAATTATTATTGTTGGTCATTTGTTGAATATCCAAATTTTTTTTGTGCAATTGTAAATAATAGTAATAATAATAATAATAATAATAATAATAATAATACGACTTAAAACCAGGGCTGTGCAGTCGGGATTAAAATTATTTTTGGACTATATTCTGATTTTAGAAAGGAAAAAAGTTCTTAAAAATAAAAGTAATTAAGCGATTTAAAAAAAAAAAATAAGGCAATTATTGCAGATACACAATCCGACATTTTATTTATTTATTTTTATTATTTTATTTATTTATTTTTATTTATTGAGATTTGTTACAAACTTTTACTTGGTATCGTTATACTCAATTCAATGAGAAAAATGTGATTATTTTTAACAGCACAGCTGTATAATATTGTATTAGTGTTGGTTAGTATACTGAGAAAAAAAAAGTGGTTTAAACTTCCCGAATATAGTAAAATTTACCACGTCTTTAGCTCTATGAGAACACCAAAAAGCTCGGTAACTTTTACCGAGGCGCTTTGGTAAAGATTTGCGAAAATATAACAAGCAAATATAATTTTTTAGCATGTGATAAAATTTGGTAATTGTGGTAAAATTTGGCTATTTTATCATGATACCTTAGAGCACGGTATAAAAACCATTTATTCGATTACTTTTTTTCTCTCAGTTTTGTTTTTTTTACTAAATGTGGGATAATCAAGTAGTTAATTTAAGCTGCAACGTGATATGAGGAATTTTATTTTATTTTATAACCGTCGTTGAACAGCCGACCCAATTTCATGGGTTTACNAGCTGCAAAGTGATATGAGGAATTTGTTTTCATCCAAATATTTAAAAATGTTACGTATGAGTTATTTTATTCGAAATTAGATCAAAAACATTTTCAACATTGGCCATTACGCATGTTTTCAATAACTTTAAGTAGAGATTTAAACTGGGACAAAAAAATTTTTAATAATTATTATCGTTTTTTTTTCCTTCTTCCCAGTAAAGTAATAGTGAGGCTTGCAAAATGGGTGGTAATCCAAAAAAAGTTTGGAATATGATTTAAAATAAAGTTCAAATAAATGTCTTTCGCAAAAAAATGCTTCCAAAGGCAAGATTTTATAAAACACGGAGTGTTTTTTTTTTACTTTCTGCGTTCAAATATTTCTGAATCAAAATAATTGAAACAGTCTCGAATATAAAACTAACGGGTTTCGCAAAGTATGCTGCCAACAAAATTGTCTCCAAGCCTCAATTTCTAATTGATATTTATGGCTTTTACCAGAATGATAGTAAAAACTTGACTAATAGTAAAACATTTTCTTGGGCTGTATAAACGTTAGAGCTAACATTTTCGAATTTAAATTTGTCTGTAAGAAAAATATCAGTAGAAACACGGGGTTATACAAATATAAAATTGAAATTTTTTTTAATTATCCTTGACTGAGCCGTGGTGGCTCAGAAGATAAAGTGTTCGCTTTCCGATGAGGTGAACCGGATACGAATTCCGCACCTGGCTCGCACCGACCGCAGTTCTGATATAAAATTTCTTTAGCGGTGGACGGACCCTGGGTTAGAGTTCCCTTGCCGTCAGGCTAACCGGTGGAGGTTTTCGTGGTTTTCCTCTCCATGTAAGGCGAAAGCGGGTTAGTTCTATCAAAAGTCCTCCACCAAGGCAAATTTCTCCTAATATTTGATCCAGGAGTTGCTTTGTTTTCTGGATTGGGTCCAAAATTGCAAGGCTACGGAGTTGAACGTTACCTAAAATTGGGTAATTTGGGTAAACCTAAAATTGGGTCGGCTGTTCAACGATGGTTATAAAATTATCCTCAACCCATTATACATAGTAAAAAAATATTAAATCCAGGTGAATAATACATTATATTGTTAATTTGTGGCATTTTTAATAAGGTGACAGTTAAATCACATTACAATGCTATGTAATTATTAATTTTTTTCACGATAATACGATTAAACTTAAATTCTCAAAATAAAAATAATAGCTTTCAGCTTTTAATAACTTTTTGTTTAAATTAATTTTGAAGAAAAATAACTTTTGATTTAAAGATCAGACTTTTATGTTCTAAAATGCTAATGATGATAACGCATGACTAACTTTTAATTAAGTGAATGGATTTTCACTAAATGGTTCGAGGTTTAGACCTCAATAAGGCAAACTAATTTATTACGTTTTACGACGTTTTAAATTATGAAATCAGGCACTAAAATGTACTTTTTTTGAGGCCTTAAGATTCTTGACCTTCAAAATAAGGAGGATAACCGTAATCTGGAAAATATGCTTAGTTTAATTAAGAGAGAGGGAGTAAGTTTGAGCCCCCTTAAAATTAATTTTAATTTTTATCGAAGTTACTGGAATGATTTAACAGGGTTGAAAAGGATAAAGATAATTACTAACGTAATAACGTAAAAAATCATTTGAAATTAATTTATTAATTAATTAATAAATTTTTTTTATTCTAATTACCTGAGACTTTTTTCATTCTTAGTTGTATAAAGCTTTAGACGATTTTGAAATTTATTATTTTAAATGAAGCAAATTAAAATTTAAAAAAAAAAATGGTTCTACAATTCTAACAAAACAGAGGATTTGAAATACGAATTATCAACTTTATCTTCGACAGAAGTGTCTGACATTATACTTCGGAAATGATTTGGCCAATTTCGTACAAATTTTGGATTTAATAACTTATGATTACGTAGTTTAAAACTAAATAAAGCTTTATGCTCAGTGCACAAAAAAAATAAAAGCACCACTTTGAATAACTCTTGATTTAATGATCGGATCTATAGGGTATTTCTATCTATCTATCTATCGGATACTGATCGGAATATTTTAATCTTTTTATGTATTAACGATAGCTGTTTAATATACGTATTAATATATCTTGATATTTTTTAAAACAATTTTAAGCCCATTGATAACCATATTATGAGTATTCTCACGATACATAGTAAAAATGCAATAAATATCGATTGTGATAATAACAGTATTATCGATATTGTTAATTATTGATTACTATGCTATTGTCAATGCTGATAAACTCTATTTGACTGACGAAAATATTGACCATTCATTAAAAAAAAAAGAATGAAAATGAGTTAAATTGGAAAAATTATGTTATTTATCTATATCGTCTAGTAAATAGTATTGATATCGTCGATAAAATTATCGATATATTAGGATATATCTCGATATTGAAATTTCGATATCGTCTAGTATTAACTATGACCTATTAGTATGTTTTTAAGTATCATGTGACCAACCCCTCGTAAATTGAAAAAATATCTATCTATTAATCTATTTCTTGAAAAAATTCTTGTATGCAGGTAAGTTAAAAACAAACAAGAATTGAAAATTCGAAATGATTTTTTCTCTGTGTCTAGAGATAGAAATTTATTTCCTGAAGCGGAATCGTAAAATGTTTGTTTTGTGGTTATTTATTTCCAAGCTCTTATTTATATATTTACGACTAAGTCTTCTGTAATCAAGAACGTTCTTCTTTTAAACGGTTTCATTTTGCACATTAATGCTTTCAGGGAGTTTAAAAAACTAAAAAAATAAAAAGTTCTTTAAGGAGAACTTCAAAAAATATTTGTTTCGACTAAATATGTCGAGTTTTTAAAAATAAACTGCATGATTTTTATATGTTTAGAGCTTCCATATTATGTTTTATATAAAAATATTTATAATCAGGAACGATAAACAAGTAAAACTGTAAAAATTTTGCATACGATATGAGAATGATTTTTTTCTAATTATTTTTTTAAAACATAATTCAGTAAATTAATTTTTAATTTTTTGACAATATTATGTTTATTTAAATAAAAGTTGGAAAAAATTTAATTTAAAAATATTTCATTTAGTTTTTAAGTTTTATTTAAGTTTAAAAAACTAAAAATATATTAAATAAATATTTAAATAACTTTGAGGTCTAAATTTTGTTTATTATTTTAATTTGTTTTGAAAATTTAGGGTGGTTCACTATCCTCTCTTTTAATATATAGTTTTTAAATCCTTGTAAATAGTGGAAATAAAATAACATGCACACTATAAGGATTTCAAATATATACTTTTCTTTTCATACAGAGTGGCATTTTACTCTTCAGTGCCGAATCGTGAAAATAAAATACTATGCACATCAAGGATTGTAAATTAATTAAAAAAGTGTTATGAGTACTTTCCTCTTCAGACAAAGTGGCATTTAACTCTTTAGTACTTAATCGGGAAAAATAAAATACTTTGCTCATTAAAGATTGCAAATTAAAGTTTAATAGAAAATAAAATGTTACGAATATCTTTCAAATCAGATAGAGTGGCATATTACTCCTTAGTACCGAATCGTATTATAAGTTATGAATGATGCATTTATAAACGACTCAGCAATTAAACCAACTATTGAGTTAAGGCTCTGATTGATTTAAAACGAAATGCGAGAAGGACTGCAAATCGTCTGCATTGTTTGAATGAGAACAGACGATCTCAAATTTTTTCAAGTTCTTCTTTCTTTTCCTTAGGGAAATTTTGCTTCTCATTTGCTGCTAGGAAAATGGCGTCCTACTCTGCCATTGTTTTTGATAGAACTAAATGAAAACTTAATAAATAAAAACTTGAAAATATACTACCTGCTACAGGGCGCGTTGCGATCGCGAATAGTGGCTCTCAAAAGTGTTCGTACACGTTGAATATTTGTAATAAAAGAAGTACCTTGGAAATTGGAACCTATGTATATATTTTTTTTAATATTATCTTTATGTGATTCTGTATGAAATTCAATTTTTCGTTTCAAATATTGACTAAGTGAAAAAATATAATAAAAGAGTCTGATCTTGCCACAAAGTGTCATCATACACTAAAATATTTCCGTTTAAATTCAAAATTAAATTTATCGTCTGTCTCTGTAATTAAAATTTATTATCAGGTGCTTTTTTTCTTTATTTATTATTATTGTTGTTGTTATTAATTTTTTACTTTTTATTTATTAATTTTTTTTGTATTGTAGTGGCATTTAAAAAAAATGTTTGGCTTTAACTTTTTCTTGCTAACTTCAAAATAATATATTTATTATTTACAAAGTGGGTCGTAGTCGTAAACAAACAACGAATCTCATTCTAAAGTTGATCATTTTTTTCATTATAGTAGTAGGAAATCAGCTCGGAATATTGAAAAGTTAGCAAATCTGTTCCATTCTACATTACAATAAGCGTTTTAACTCTTTAAAGAAAATCGTATCAGAAACAAGGCAAGAAATGCTGGTCCGGCAAAGTTAACAAAACGTGAACAGAAAGTCATAATTCGAAAATTAGTTGAAAAATTCCTGTTTGAGTGCTGTAAAAGTATTCGTAGAATTTAATAAAATTTTTCTTCTATAATTTTGCTTAAAATTGTTCGACGAGCTTTCAGAGCAGCTGAATTAAATGGACCTTCTGCCCATATTTTAAAAAATTTCCCTGTAAAATTTTTTGTTAGTGCGAAAAACAAAAAGCTTAGATCAATGTTAAATAAACCCCAAGCTTGTAGGAATACTGTCTTATTTGCTAATAGAAGCAAATTTAAAATTGTTGGTTCCAATGAGAGTATAATAGTATAGAGAAGTGAAATGAAAAACTTAATCCTAGATACTTAGTTGGAACAAGTTATGCATAGCGGTGGAGGTGTCCTTGTGTATATGAGGGGGTGAATGTCAGCATCAAGACTAGGTAAATAAGTATTTAGTGATGGTGTCATCATGCTGCTTATTTAATTATTTTAAGAGACAATTGAAAATTATCAGTCAAAATTTAGGTATTAGATACCGCTTTGTTTTATACCAAGATAACAATTCTATGCACACGGCTCTCAATGTTCACCTGTGGTATCGCTATAATTGTCCACAAGTTTTAAGAACGCATCCTCAATTGGGTACTTTCACTCCAAGAAGAAGAAGATAACGGATACCCACTCATGTGACCTATGACGCCAGTGTTTGCTGAAAAATGATATAATGATTAGTACTTAGAAAAACAATTAATGTTCACTAATAGGTCTTAATAGAATAAGGGAAATATTTGGAAGTGAGATGTGGGGGACACAACCGTAAGCCAGCAGGAATTGTTTTAGTATATATATTATAGGTGAACTTTCGTAGAAAAAACTGTTTTATGCCAAGAAACAACGACTGCTACTGCTCCAATTGTTGTTTATTCGCATAAAAGCTGTTTTATGCCTACGAACAACAACTGGAGCAATGGTGGCTCAGGGAAAAGAGCGCTCGCCTCCCAATGTGGTGACCCAGGTTCGAGTCCTCGTCGATACGAATTCTGCCCTCGGCTCGCACTATCCACAGTGCTGACGTAAAATTTCTTAGTGGTAGATGGATCATAGGTTAGAACTCCATTGCCGTCAGGCTAACCGTGGAAACCGTGTGGTTTTCGTCCTTATGTAACGTAAATGCGGGTTAGTTCCATTAAAAAAGTCCTCCACGAAGACAAACTTCTCCCAACACTTAAACCAGGAGTTCCCTTGTCCTCTGAATTGGTCTTAAAGTTACAAGACTACTGAGTTGAACATTGGTAGTCGTAAATTAAAAATTGGGTCGGCTGTACAACGACAATTAACAACTAAAAAAAAGAAAGAAAAATTATTGCGAAGCAATCATCGGGATCAGTGAGCGGTAGCGAACAGGGGGCTTAGTCTCTCAAGTTATACCATAAAAAACAAGCGATATGTTTACGAAACAATTTATTTGATAATCATTTAATACGCAAGTAAAAAGTATTTAAAAAATTTTTTCTTTAAATGAATAAACCATTTTATGAGGGAAGAAGCAACACGGCCGTAAAAGCCAATAACCCCTTAATAAAATTCTCACAGCGTAAAATATTTTTTCTCTTTCGCTTTAGATACAAAATTTGAAACGATTATAACCTAGATATCATGCAGCAATTTTATGACACAGTAGTCTTCAACTAGGCCATAAAACCGTAAAACCACTTTCATCTCTTTTTATTCTTTAATATTTTTTTTTATTGCTACGTAAGTATGTGATAGACTAGGGTTTGTGGCTGATTGTTTGTTGAACGTGCTTAAAATGAAACAAAGTTCTTAAAAATTTGCTCTGCCGCTTTTTGGAGTTTAATTTTTGCAAAAGTGAATGATATAGGTTTTTATTTTATTTTGTCATCAGCCTTGAACAGATGATTTGTATCGGATTTGAGTCAATCAATGTACAACTCCGTAGCTTTGAACCAGGAGACCCAGCCCAGAAGACAATTAATCCTACGTGAAGGATTGACCAGCATTTACGTTACATGGAGAGGAAAACCACAAAAACCTCCTACAACATCAATGAAATTCTAATTCCACGTCTAGAACTGGTCGGGATATTTTACGCTTGCCCAACTGTCGGAACATTTCAAATATTGACGTCATATCTCTCCGAATTTGATGTTGCACGACCCTAAGAATTGTGTGTGTACCTTTTTTTTTCTTCACGTTAACGCCATATCGAGCGTTCATATACAATTTAAACGGCGTGTGAAATCTCTAAACACCGAAAATGCAAAACGTTCACGTCACCCTTCACACCTTATACCACTTGCTTTTACACCATGCGTTTAATGTTTTCACTCCCAAAATTCCAGTGTTAGCGCGTTTTGATTTCTTTTGCAATTGATAACAAATTAGGGAGTCTTTAGCCTGTTTTTAGTGTTGCCTTTCATCAGCCGAAACTAAATTTCACCATTTACAATATGTATATATTTTTTTCTGTGTAATAAGGGTATTTCTATTTTCAAGTTTCTATAAACTGTATTAAATAATTTATAAGGTATAGTTTCGATCCACTCCTGCTCTATTAAGCCTAAATCGAATTTGTCTTAATATTCTTTCTGCTACGCGTATGTTTGATTTAGGGATAGCAAAAATAAAGGGTGATAAAATCTCTTTAGGTGTTTTCAGCTGCATGTATTTATAAAATTTTTTTATAAGCGTCGTTGAACAGTCGACCCAGTTTTTGGGTTTACGAACTAAACTAATGTCACGAACTAACGTTCAACTCCGTAGCCTTGTAATTTTGAACCTAATCCAGAAAACAAGGGAATTCTTGCATTAAGTATTGGGAAAAAGTTTCCTTCGTGGAGGACTTTTTGATGGAACTAACCCGCATTTGCGTTACATGGTGAGGAAAACCACGAGAACCTCCCACGGTTAGCCTGATGACAAGGGGACTCTAAACCATGATCCGTCTACCACTGAGGATATTTTACTTCAGCACTGTGGTCGGTGCGAGCTAAGTGTGAAATTCGTATCGACCAGCCATCGCTGGGTTTCGAACCCGATTCACCTCATTGGAAGGCGTACGAAACGTAAATTGAGTGAATGTTATTTATAATAGGTGTATAAGCGCAAGTATTACCAATTTCGTTCAATATAATGTCAGTATAAAATTCTTTTACAACAGATTGAGTAATTTTTAGCAAAGTTATCCCCGGCGGATAACACACAAAATTGCTTGTACCTCAGCAAATAGGTAATATCTTCTTTAGTAAGAGGTGTAAAAATTTCCCTAAACTATGATATCTCTGAATTTAATTTAAAAAAAAAACCAGTTGCCTTTCGTTTCATTTGCATTGCCACCTCCACCATTGGTAAAGAGGTTGCAGTCCTACTAGAATAACAACTAAAAGAATTATATAATACTCTTAAATTCGGAAACTATCCTTGGTTTTGGATGGTTCAAATCTTAGTGAAATAATAACTAAACTTAAAACTTGTAACTTCCAATAATATAATTTGTATTAATATAGTTTTTGAATTAATATAATAATATAATTTGTATACCTTTGATTTTGCTGATTGAAAAATCACAAAATTTTCGATTACTTTCTACCTAAACTATTGAAATCATATTTTCCATATTGCGGGCTGCTATCCCCCATATTTTGACAGTTAGGAATCCAAATCCCCCACTCCCAAAAAGAGAAAAAAAATATTTTATACAGAGAAATCGCGTTTTTGTGTTTGATATCGTAACTTAAAATATCGTCTGCACTAATCTATAAGCATATTTGAGGTCACACCCTCGAACTATTAAGATTAAATCTTAGTATGGAAAATATAAATAATAGAATAAAAGTTATTCTGTGTGTCTCGTTTATTTTTTTGAGCACTATACTCAAATTAGTTTCGTAAAGGAAATAAAAACCTTTTCTGAGTTTGATGAATCTCCAGTAGGCGGAATGAAAACGCCGAAACCGGTTTCATTACCTAATGAAACGTTCAAGTACTTTTAATAAACAGCTTTCATTTTTTTTTGTTTCCCCCCGTCAACCAAACATGTTTTGTTTTAAGTCCCGGCATCATTAGCACTAGTTTTGATAGTGTATATGTTCTTTTTCTCTCGTAAATAATAATTTACGGACCCCGGTGTTTAAACTTTTTAGATTTTATTCTGATTAAGATTCTAAAAATATTTATTAAGGGGGTTTATTACAGAATACCCTGCATTTTTTTTTAAATATATAAAACATGTTAACTATATTCTGCGTCAAGATGAGTAATTTTAAAATGGTAAAAAAGGGCAGTACACATAGCGTATTTTCTAAAAAATAAATAAATAAAATAGACTTGCAATAAAGTAGGCAGTACACATAGCATAGCGTATTTTCGAGAAAAAAAATAGACTTGCAATTTTCTTATTCAACATAAAATAAAATGAAAAATGAATTTTTATAATGAAAAATTTATGAAACATTTATAAAAATCGTTGACATGAAATGTGAATGGCAGTCAAAACAATCGATTTATTATCATTTAAATATTTATTTGCGCTATCTTTTATTTCAAAATAAATCATAAAATATTCCTACCCAGTGCATTCCTATGAATAAGTAAATTAAAAGAATGAAGTAAACTGAAAGTATTAAATAAACTGAAAGGATAAAATAAATTAATAGGGTAAATGTGTATTTATCTTACGTTAGTACATTTCCGTTCTACATAAATAGTTTCAAGTTAATTTAACATTTAAAATTCAATTACGAACTTCTAATCGGAAAATCATCTCCGCTTTCTATTCAACATGACGAGCGCAATATTGATGGAATTAGGATACTGCATCCTCATACACACCTACAACTGATCGATTGCATTATTAAATCTGAGCCAGGAGAGAACACAGTCGAACACTCATTGATTTATTCGAGTTCTATTATTACCGGGTCTTTTGGACCGTGAAAAAGAACGATAAAATTTTATTACTTTTGGTGCTGAAAAACTTCTCTAAGACAAATGTTCCAGGTAGCCTAAATATATGAGATTTGTTTAGTTTAAATGGAATATTTCTGAGAAAGTTATCCACCATACTCAAAAACTACTTTTCGTTTATTTAGAACAAAAGAAAATCTGCTTACTTTTTTGAGTTGCTGATTGAATAATTTTTTTTGTTGAGCAAAAAATGGCATAAAAGAGATATCTAGATATCATTTTTTTTTAGATTGATGAATAATAAAATAATGAATTAGTGGAGGAGGGACGATTTTTTTTCCTTTTTTTGTGTGGAATAATCTCCAAGTTTTTATGTTTCTTCCAATGCTGTTGCTTCCCCTTAATGAGAATAAAGCCCTGGATACTTAGATCTAGATCTTAGATCTATGTTATATAGAGTTTTAAATGAGGCACCAGACTTTAAAACTCATCTAATCCCCCCCCCCCCGAAGAAAGAAATGTATAGCATTTGGAATTCATATTTTTATTAATAAAATAGCTGCAAAAAGATATTATAACAAATAATTTCTTCATTATTTTTAATGCTATAAATTAGAATGGAGAAGAAATTTTTGCTGCATTTATACAAATACTTGATTTTGCCTAATTCTCGTGTGGGGATACTTATTCCAAATCTGAATGAGTTTTATTCCAAAAGCTGTAGATAGTTTTTGAAATGACATTTTTGGTCTATTTATTTGTTGAAATATACAAGTTTAAAAACGTTATCTCTGATATGGGGTTGCGTAAATGTTACGACTAACTTCAAACTTAAGAGAATCAACAAAATCGAAATTGTGCAAGGATTCGTGCCCGGAAATGTCGTCGTATGCGGAGCCTCCCTAAATGTTATGACCCGTTAAGAGGCACACGAAGAAACATTTCGTAATAGGAAAGCGCCACTAGCGGCGTATGACGAAATTTTTTTCGGGCATGGGTTCCTATCCAATTTAATCCCGATAATGTGATCTAGCTACCATAGAAATTTGTCGCAGCATTTATGCTACCCTTTGGGTTAGATGACGTTTTTAAACTGGTACATTTTAACAAAAAAAAACTAAAGTAGACATTTAAAAAAAAAAAAAAACAAGCTGTAGATTGGAGAGAGAAACCGATTTGCAAATTAGAAATCAGCCACTTGAAAACATCCAAAAAACCGTTAAGAAATCTCTCGCAACAGTAAAATAATGTTCTTCAGCGTTATTTTTCTGTATTTTCTTCGCTTATTTAGCTCTTGGCTCCTTAATTTTTCCTAAAGGTTAGTTCCAGTCTCCAATGCGCACCAACAAAATACGACCGCAAAGAGTTGGAATGTGCTTGATAGTTTTCAAATGTTCTTTCTTAACTCTTTCACGCAGATAAATTAATACAATGAAAAAAATATTCTTTTTGTGACAATCAAATCAATTTATGATATTTATATTATTCATTTTTTTTTTAATGTAAAAAAACAACAACTGATTTCTTGTACCTCTACTTTTTCCCCACCCATCTAAGTTGTCCCTCTTTCAACATAGAATGCAACTAATTCTTATACCTAGAAACAATAAAAAATACACTGATGTAAGAGATAAAACAAAAAAGTAAACACGTGTCATATAGTAGTTTTCGGGGAAATATATTACAGTTAAACTGAAGAAACCGTCTGTGTTTAGAGACTGCCTAAGATATTTGTCTTCGAAATCCTTTCAGCAATAAAATTTTATGGGCCTTTTTCACGGTTCGAACGTCCCTTTAATAATAGAACTAGAATAAATCAATCAGTGTTTGGGTATTTCTCTTCGATAGACTCGGATTTAATAATGCATCGATCTGTTGTAGACGTGCATGAAAGCACTTCAACGTAATTGCGTCAATATTGTGTTCGTAATGTTGAATGGAAGGCGAGAGTTGTTAAAAGTTTGATTTTGCGAACCGTAACTCTCTGATAGAGATTTTATTGGTGAAGTGGGTGTATCTGATTATTAAGTCACTCTGTGCAATGTAGAGTGTTGGTTCAATGCTGAATGTTAATCAAAATTTCAGTTTTTTTTAAAAAATTTTAATTTATGCAATGCACATGTTTATTTTTTTTCATTTTGTCTATTGTCAATAAATAAATTTTAATCAATTATTGAGGTCTAAAAATCACATTAGTAAAATTCGCATCAAAAATTTATAATTTTTTTAAAATCAAGCGTTAATACGTACACTGCCGACAGAAAGATTGTAAAAAAAAAATGATTGGCGATGTATCGGCAAATTGTGAATACCATTGATTACGAAAAAGGCCCAGTTTACGAAGATTATAGACATCGATAAATATCGATAATGTCATTTGCTTCTTGATAATTGATTGATTTGATTATCAATTGATAACATAATTACCATTACGATATGTTTAATTACCTTTTACCTTTTTTTAATTATAATTAAGAGATCGAAGACAATTTGGTAAAAAAATGTAGTATCTCCTCTTTTTGAATAACCGAAAACTATCCAAGATAAAAACATTTTAATTTTGTAAAATAGAAAAAAATATCACTTTATATTGTTAAATACCGTTTTTTAACTGTGATATATCACAATATTAATATTTATATCGTGCACGAGATCATTGTGAAATATGCATCGGGTCCGCTGAGCGATCGTATTTTCTCAACTATATTTGGTGCATCAGAAAAGCACTGCGTTGATTAAAATATCCTGTATAGATACGATGGGTACAACATATTAAAAAAATCTTAAAATAGGCTCCTCCTGCATCGATTGATTGCTTCAGACGAGATTTTCAGACATTGAAAGTGTATTATATAAACTCACGTTCGAGTAAATGTTAGGATTAACATGTTAACGAAACGTTCTTACATAAAGCTAAAATAATTGTATGTTTTATGATCAAACTATTTTTTTTTTTGTTGAAGATATTGTCACGTAGAATAAATAGGACTTAGTCTACAAAGTACGAGAGCCTTATTCAACACCTACAAAGTACAGTGAACAAAGTAACTGCGCCTCGGCTTGAGACACCCAGTCTTTTATAGGAATAATAACAGGAAGTGATAGGAACAGGAAATGATATGCTAGAACATTCTAGAAACTTCTAGACGAAACATAAATAATAAATAAAAGCTCATTTTAGAGTTTTTTTTATTTTCTTACAGTTCTGCGGATCGAACCCTGAATCTCATTCTTTCCAGGACGACAATTCTGACCTCTCGGCCACACTGACACGTCATAGCATCCTCCTTGGAAGAAAAAAAAACAGCGTCCTCTCTGTTTCCCCTTTGAATGTTCTGGCACGTGATCGGGTGGTTGGTCCTCGATACTCCAACTTACTCTCGTTCTTAGATTGTTTCTTTGTTTTGTAACTTCTCTGTTTTTCGGCATTTTCGGTTTCACATGGTTCTAATCGAAACGATGGGTCATGGTAAGGCTTCATGCGCACCACATTGACGGTGTCTGTAGTTTTGCGCCTTGTAGATGGAGCGACGTCTTCGACCTCGTAAGTAACATCAGATAACTTTCGCTTTATTTTGTAAGGTGCAAAATACTTCTTTAATAGTTTTTCGGACAACCCAACTTTTCGAATTGGTCTAAAAATCAAAACAAGTTCACCTGGTTCATAACACATTGGTCGGTGTTTTGCATCGTATCGTTTCTTGTCTTTTTCTTGCGCATCAATGGTACGAAGACGAGAAAGTTGTCTAGCTTCTTCTGCTTTGCAGACAAGATGCGCAGCATAATCAGTTTCAAATCCAGGTTGGTTAGGAAACATTGTGTCCAAAGTTGTTTCAGCTTCATAGCCGTGAAAAAGATAAAATGGTGTGAAGCCAGTAGTTTTTTGCTTAGCTGTGTTATAGGTGAAAGTGACAAAGGGTAAAATAGCATCCCATGTTCAACGTCAACATACATAGACAGCATATCAGCTAACGTATTGTTAAATTTTTCCGTGAGGTCATTTGTCTGAGGATGGTAGGCTGTTGTATTGCGATGATCCACGTCACAGAGTTTCAATAGCTCCGATACAACCCTCGAGAGAAACACAGATACACGATCCGAGATGAGAACTCTTGGAGAACCATGTTTTAACAGAATGTCTTCAAGCAGGAATTTTGCTACCTCGGGAGCTTCGGCGTTGGGTAGAGCTTTCGTAGTGGCAAATCTAGTTAAATAGTCTGTACACACTACAATCCATTTATTTCCTAAAAGTGACTTAGGGAAGCGTCCCAACAAATCAATACCTATTCTATGAAAAGGGGCTTCCGCAGGAGGGATCGGCATCAAGCTTCCAGGCGGCCTTTGCGGCAGACGTTTACGTCGTTGACATTCCTTACAATGAGAAACGTACCGTCTAACACTTCGGTACAGTCTAGGCCAATAAAAGCGCTTTCTTATTCTATCCAATGTTTTGGCAAATCCCAAATGACCTGCTGTTGGCGCGTCGTGGAAGTGATGAAGAATTTCTAGGCGTAACTTAAAAGGAATAATCGGTAACCACTGTCTTCCGACAGATTCATAATTCCGCTTACAGAGTATACCATCCATAATTTTATAATTTGAATCATTACTTCGCTGCC